>NC_142525.1:33490716-33678216 GCF_964205215.1 Stylophora pistillata
ACTTAAGAGTTGCAGCTATCGCTTTAACCAACTCAGTTACATCTGATTTTCGATGATTACAGATCACCACATCATATTTTATCTTGCTGCATAATGACAGATTTTCTTGTACGTTCCTCAGCCTTAGTCGGGATTCGGTTCTGAAATGTTTCTATTTATTAAAAGTAAAAGAGGGTCCCAAGCCTGAGACAGCGTGAAAGATTCACCATTGAAACCATTGTGAGTTTGAATCGTACAAAATGGGGTAAAGTTTAGCTCTTTATACGCTGATGATATTTCGACCTGATTGAAAAGTTTACGGAAATAATAATTGTCTCTGGTCTAAGACTGAGATCAGCGAGCTCCTTTTTAGCGCTCTAGTTAACCTAACTTAGTCGTGTAAAAAAAAAAAATCACAGCCATCTGTAATTTTGGGTACATCTGTTTTTTAAGACTTGTGGTAACGTTGTGAAAACATCAAGATTTTCGGTAAGGCTTACGACTATGATCTATCTGTTCTGTTAGGTCGTATGGGTAGATTAATCCACTAAAGCAATAATAACATTAGCAAGGACTCATTCGAGTATACAAAGTCTCGCTCGCAAGTACAAGCGTGACTAACGTGATACAGTCGCGGGTGGGTAGAGCTACCTCAAAACATTATTTCTGACGAGGACGAATTTGTCTTCATTCCTTCCGGTTCAATTGTACGGTAGAAGAACGCATAGGAATCACTTCAATAACAGAGGCATCAAGTTCAAACACACAGTACGCTACGAAAGTACTTTACTTCATCTTAAAATAGCCATGGCAAGATGAATTAGGTGATATTTGCTTGAAATTCTACTTTCTCTGACTTCTGTTGATTGAGGACTTGATTAACAAAAATGTCACAATTTTTCCAAATACGCACACCCAATACAACCACATCCATAACACAAGATCCGCATAACTCATATTTATAAACACTGTTTGTGGCAGCAAGTAACCAAAACAAGAGAAGATGCACTTCATCCTCCCTTAACCACACAATAAATTTGATGTGCGGGTAATTTTGACTGATTTTCCAGGCAACGAAAACATACGGGAATGGTCTTTTTTCTTTTTTTTTTTTTTTCACGATTTCTTGAAGAAACTTGTCAGCGAAGATTGTTTGGCGGGTTTGTTCTTCATATCTACACAGGTCTTCTTGACTATTTTCTTTGCTGGGGAGGGTTGTTTCTCGTTCTCAGGAGGATTGGTTTCTTGAAGTTCTTCATCACTTGCATCGGTAGAGTCAATTTCATAAACTTTCTCGGTAACTGCAAAAGACACAAATCAAAACTGAAGCTTTACTTATGGTGCTCGAAATATTTTTCAGCCAGTTCCTTATGAAAAGTCGATACCTCACAAAGCATCTCATTGGAGTCAAGAGCTTTGAGGCGCTTTCAAAATTCTCAGACAAACTAAGACATGACGGCATATTTAGACAGATAGATGAATAAAGAGGGTAAGGTTTCCAGACAAACTGTGGCGCTGCGTCGGTGGGGGGAGGGGTGGGGGGTATTACAAGACAATCTGGTTTTATCAACTGGGCTAGTACAGTAATATACATTGGCCACCGTAGAGAGTTTCCAAAGCTAACGTTTGGAGCTTTGGCCCTTCGTCGGAGCAAATAAAATGACTCGCTCTGAAGAAGGGTGAACACTCGAAACATCAGCTGTAAAAACTCTTTACGATGGAAAATTTACAACATAAACACACTTGATAAAACCAAATTATCGTGACCAACAGACAGACAGACAGATAAATGAATAAAGGGTGAAAGTTTCTAAAGAAACTGTGGTGCTGTGTCGGTGGGGGTAACAAGGTAATTTGGTTATATCAACTAAGTTGAAATTGTAAATCGGCCACCGTAATGAGTTAAAAAGCTGACATTTCGAGCGTTAGCCCTTCGTCAGAGCGAATGGAGGAATTGTGGGTTGTGTGTGGGTTTATATGCAGAAAGTGGAGCTACGCTATTGGTGGGAACATGGCGACGAGAAAAATACGAATAAATTAGTGGAATGATAAACGTTCGTTGATACCTATGGGATTAAGAGTGCCGATGGACAGACAGACTGACTGACTAACTGGCAGACAGACAGACTGACTGACTGATTGACACACTGAGAGACAGACGGACACAGTTGCACAGACTGACGGACGGACGTACCCACGAACTTGCAGAGAAACGTGGGGTCTGTCGGACCGACAGAAGGAATTACCGACGGACAAAAGGACAGTTGGTCAGGCAGGCAGAAGGAAAACATACAGACGAAGCAGAGGGATGGACAGGCATGCAGACTGAAAGGCGCACAGAAAGACAAATAGACAGCCAGATAGACAAAAAGGCAGACTGACCGACTGACAAGTAGAATTTACAAAGGCAGACGAACAAACATCCAGACACAAGGACTGACACTGGTCCTAACATTAATTTTGTCTTGGTTTTGGTTGTTACTTAAAGAAGTCGGAAACATTAATCAAAACATGCTATATTCTCGCCCACATACCCATAAAGCCTTCGTCATTCATGTAAGTTTTATCTTTAAGTGCCTTCGTTCTTTTCCGTCGTCTTGCTGAGCCATTATTCACTGTTTGTTGAGGCCGTTGTTGTGGTGGTGGGCTAACGCTGCTTGAAGACCCTTCGTCACGGGGAACTCTCTTAGACACGTCCCCGTTCAGCACATCTTGCTCTTTTGAGAAACAGAACAGAAAGTTCTACATTGAAATTAAAATTACAGTGTACCGCGGAAATTTTGCAGATTGTTGTCAAACCAAAAAAAAATTCTGGCAGAGTGAAAATACCGTTAAAATGACGTCGTTACTTTCAGCCAATTGTCAATCATTGTCAGTTCTTATTCGAACAAGTGCCTCAACAAATGAACAATCAACCTGGAAGACATTCTGTGCAATAAATTCATTTTCTCCGACGATCAATTCCTCAAAAACTGGCTTTCCCAAGGATAAGTTTTCACTGAGATGAAAGGCGTTTTCTTCTCAGTTGAAATTTAGATTGAATTTGAACAAATACAAGGTGCAAGTTTTCTAAGGCCTAGTTTATACGTCGCGCTACAGTGGAATTTAATTCAGACGAATTTAATTCCATTAAATTCGTCGTTCCGTCGACGTAAATCGTGGCGTGGTTTTATGCGTCGAAATCAATACGATCGAATTTAATTCTCTTCCCAAATGCAGTGCCTCAGGTCGCTGCGGGCTCGCCAAAATAAATTGAAATACATGAATTGAAATACAATGTATGCATTTCATTCGACGCGACGCTAGTAGGAAGGTTAAAACTGAAGACGCGTTATCGATATTTTATCCATCTTACCAAGACGGATAAAACGTCAAGGACGAATTTAATTTACCAGACGAATTTAATTCGTTTTAGAAGTCGCGCTATCGTCGAATTTAATTGCTTGTGGGACCTTGAATTAAAGTCGTCTGAATTAAATTCGACTGTAGCGCGACGTTTAAACTAGGCCTAAATTTCTTTTAAATAACGGCGACATCCCATGAGTTGCGAAAGCACGCCACGAAGAAAGGGTGGTGCTCCGTGTTAAAAATGTCTACAACATCATTACCATCATCACTGCTGTCTTCTTTTGGAAGCTCTTTCGTTCGTTTCCTTCGCTTTTTTGGCTTCACTTCTCGTTCTTCGTCTGAAGTAGAAGTGAAAGAAAGTGTGATTAATCCAAACCATGAATAAAATGAAAAAAACAATTGCAAAATAAAATTCGTTAGAAGGCCTAACTGAGCATGCAAGAAAACCAAAAGAAAACGAAAAAAAAAAAACCAAAATGGGAATCAAACGTAGATGAGCAAGTAAACTAATAGATAAATAAATAAAAACAAACCTGACGGTATCATATTGCTTTCATGTACCGTCTGTTACAGGCTCTTTGATTTGGATCCTAAATCTTGACAAAACGAACAGATTGTCACGATCACACGATCACACGACACAGCTGAGTTTTGTACGTACCTGACTCTTCATTTATCACAGCTTTCTTTTTTCCCGCTTTACTACCAAAAAAAGAAACAGCTCGTTTTAAACCACCAGAAAATATCGACCATATTCACGACAGAGTAAGAGTGGAAATCTTCTGGAAATCTTCTTCCGAAAAACAGCTTCAACACCATTGTGCGGGAAAAGAAGAAAAAAAGGAAAAGCAAACAAAAACAACGACAACAACAACAAAAGGAAACGAAAAACCAAAGCATGAAAAGCAAAACCAAAGCGTTATAGGAATGTTTTTTATTTCTACCCAGAGCCTCCTCACATCTTTTCAGACTTACTTTACACCTATCGTTGAAATACCGCTCTTTTCCGTGGGATTAGCGCGGAGGGTCTAACACACGGACAGCCTAACAGCTTTATCCGAAAAAAATCGGGTCACACGACTATATAAATAAAAACTCCATGAACTGTGTCCACGCGAAGTTCCACTAACCCCTTTGAAACATCAGTCTGCTTGTCTTCCTTCTGCTTCTGTTTACCTATTTCACCAAAATGTATGAAGGGTGTAAATTTTCAGGTATTCAGTGAAAAAGCGCGTAAAATGTTCTTTCTCTGGATAGCCTTGTTAAACAAAACTTCATGGTTTTAGGACTCATTCCACTGTGATTTGAAACAATTATAATTACTTTATCATACCTACGACATTTGAATTCACAACTTTGGACATTTTGGGAGGCAAAGGTTCCTACAAACAAATCAAAGAATAATTCACCAAGATTTATAATCAAATGAATGTTGTATCTGGTTTTCTTCAGCTGAAACACACTCATCTCAAACACACGTTGAAACCAAATTTTTCAAATCCATAAAGTAAGGTTTCCATTCTTTTGAAGTGAATAGACATTTTCCATGCCAGACTGTTGATGGATAATTTGGATATATCAACAAAGTTGAAATGGTAAATTGGCCACCGTAACGATTACAAAAGCTGACGTTTCGAGCGTTAGCCCTTCTTCGGATGGATAAATTACCTAATTCTTAACACCCTAACATCAGTATGTATATTCTCCATACTGTTCTCTATACATTTCCCTAGGCGCCTACAAGGAGAATTTGTTTAACAATCAAGCGCTTCTTTAGTTAATCATCATACGGAAGTATAGTGTTTTGTTTCCTCTTCCTAAAACAATATATCTTTCATGGCCCAAATAACACGCAGCATATCTGATGTATGTCAAAGTTTCTGAAAGGATCATGTGAAGGGGTTTCACAGGGAGGTTGAAGAAGAAAAAAAGATTATTTAGAAACAAGGACTTTATCGACTCTATGAAAAGAGGGAGTGAGAAAAATAGCATTAACTCTACCACACGTTTTCAAATTAAATAAATTAATACAATTTTTACCTCCTCATCTTCAGAAGACAACTCCCTGGAATTAAGAAAAAGCATTTGAATAAATTGATAATTTTTTTCAACAAGCTGATGCATTCCTGAAGTCCATTTGTACTGAATGTGACATGCGAAGTAAACCACAAAAAAATAGATACCTTTTCTTTGAATTTCTACTTTCAGCAGCTTGATCTTGTTTCTTTGGTGCAGTTTGAGATTTTGCTGGTTTAACTTCTTTCTCTTTTCCTACAGTGCTTGGCTTTTCAGAAGCTTTTTTGCCTGTGGGTGGATCAACTTCTTTCTGTTTTCCTGCAGTGCTTGACTTTTCTAAAGCTTTTTTGCCTGTGGGTTGATCAACTTCTTTCTCATTTCCTGCAGTGCTTGACTTTTTTAAAGCTTTTTTGCCTGTGCATGGAAAAAAGTTAAAACTTTCACAGAAAGCTACCTAGCCTGGGGGTTGGTACTCAATGACTGGCATATCTGCCTTAAACCTTGTTCCCAGTGTCCTGTCTCTTCCTCCCTTAAGAAAGGACCCTGGTGGCAGCTAGTCATGAGTCTCCCAGAATTTGGGAGACTATAGAAAAAAACTTACATCAAAATGACAAGCACACACACACACAAAAAATAATGAAAAAAATATAAATTAAATAAATAAACTCACAAACCTGATGTGGATTTGCCAAAAAATGACATCACGCTACCCCCTTTGATGCTACTGTTGGGCTTGATTTGATCAGCCTTGGAATGACAAATAACAAAATATATACCAGATATTGAAGTCTCAGTTGATGATTTAAGTAAAATGCAACAGAAACATTCTATAATATCTGAAACTTTATTGATCATGGTAATCAGGGTGTTTATTTGCCATCAGAGATTGGAGAGCTGTAATTGCTCCGAGTTCTCCTATAACATTTTAATGACCTGGGCTGTTTATTAGTTTAAGTTAAGACTTTAACCTTCTACTCCTAACATCTAAAAAATTGTTTCTCCGCACTGTTTGCTGTAAGTTTTTTTAATAACTTTAGGTCAGAGAATTTGCCATTACATCAACCTTTAACTCTTACATGTACATGAAATTTTTGCTCTTACTCATTAACAGTACTCTGAAGAGAAATTCCTTGTTAGTCAACCCAAAAAGTAAAAGGGTGATAAATATTCTCCTGATCATTTGCTTTACTCCCTTACTACATTTCTCAACTCCTTTCAGTCCTATAAATGCTCAGAAAGGAATTTAACAGTTTCAAAGCACTGGGATCCATTCAGTTTTCCGTTCTGTCCTCGTGTACCGGTTCACAAGAGCCAATACAAAAGACCAAACAATACACAATAGCTAACCCATAACTCCTAAACAAAGAAAGAACAATGGTAATTCCCTTGGGAACTGGTACACCAGGACAGAACCCAATTTTCCTTAGAGCACAGCCTTGCACACACCTGGTTATCTCTTCCATTTTGTACAGCAGGTGGCTTTTCACCAATATGCCTGTCTGTCTTGGCGGTAGACTTTGTGGAGAACATCTCCATTGTAGGCAGTTGTCCTTTCCTTGACTTTGAAGTTGCTATCTATTTTTGGCATGGTGTGATAAGAAAATTACACAATTAGAGACTAATAAGTACTTTGACACAATAACAATACTTCCAAAACTAACAAATGAGAGATCAAATCAAGAATTAGATATATGGATGGATAGATGGTGTAGAGTATTCATAACTTATTGCTCTCTTTCAACTGTATTTCATTCAATAATCAAGATAATATGTTTACCGTCCAATATTTGTAATTACCCCTAGTTAATTTACTTTCACTTAGGATAGTAGATTTATGGCATGATTTAGTAATAGGAAGTTCCTTAGGTTAGTAATGCTATGTAATGCAATACACTACAGATAGACAGATGAGTGCCAGGAAAAATTGATGAATCTAAAGACAAACTGACAAAGAATTTGTATGATAATTTATGTTGCAGTTTTAAATAAAATGGCATTAATGTTAAAATAATTTCAAATCAGTCTCACTTGTCCTTTCTTTTTTGTTCAGGGATTATTCCCAAGTCTATGTCTCTCAAAAAAGGAAGGTCAGATCAAATTACTTTAAATACAGTCATACTGTAACAAAACCCACTTTAAAACTCAATACATATCATGTAACAGAATGTAAATACAGTTAGGTAACAAGTACAAAAACAAACCTTAGATTTTTGGTCAAATGCTGGATTAGAGGCCCCTGCAGAACAAAAGGATTTTTTTAATTTGAACAACAACTAGTAATGTACAACTAAAATAACTTTTGCTTAAATCAAATGCATGCAATACAAAATGCAATTTGGCTCTGATCATGTTTATGAACTGTGAAACACATCGCTACACCAGGCCTACAGTACATTTATTTACCTCTTGAAGATGAGTGCACTTCACCAGTTCCATTAACCATTTTGGTACTATGATCCGTGTTACCATCTGTCACCCCATTCATGAGGTGGGCACCTCTGTTAACACCTTTATCTGCTCGAGGTACTGCAGCTGAACAATGGATATGGCTCCATCTACATGTGGAAGACAAACTGGTCATTATTTCATGCTACTTCCTTTCACCTTGTATTTCTTTCTAAGATTAAATTATCTGAAATCTACCAATAATTACTTTTGTTAGTCTTGAAATGACTGGTTTTTACTTTTATAAAAACCGAGTAGCTTAGTTTAAAAAATCACTGCAATATTTGGTGTTTGATACCAATATGATTACACAGTTGATAAGAATTTAAGCTATACCGGGGAGAAAATACCTTTCGTTTGTAAAAGCATCCTCATGCTATAACATTGTCGATAACTCTCCTTTTCATCATGACTTGTCTCAGGGCTCGACACTTACTTTTCAACTTACTTATAGTCAAGTGGCTAGTGACAACTTAAATGCTACAACAATTTCAGTTTGTTTACCAGCCAAACTGACAAGTGGAAATCGAAAATCACTAGCCAAAACTGAATTTCTACTAGTCTGTGGCTAGTTGGCTACCATTAGTGTCAAGCCCTGTGTCTGCTTATAAAACTATCAATATTGTCAAGAAAATTCAAACTCTTGTTTGTTATATTAGAGGGTAAAATATACCTGTTAGTTTCGCTGCTGTGCTGCTTCTGTACATCATAGTCAACAGTGTACAGTGAATTTGAATCCTAGAAATTGGTATCAGAAGTCGATTATTTATTTGAATCAATTTGAGGTTAATTGCTTATTGTTTACTGGTTGGATAGCTTGAAAGATTTGATAAACATTTTCTTGACTTTAAAATTCCCCCTATGGACAGGATTGTTGATAAGTTTGAAAGTAATGTAGAAAGTGGTTAAGAAATAGTAGGCAAGCATGTTAATGCCAGGTTGTTTCCTCAAATTACATGTATATGCAAGACTGGGAACTTATGAGTTGATCTCCCTCAAACTAAATAGATGGCTAAGAAATGGAGTAACTAACATCACCTTTAATTTACATTTCTGTACACTGTAGATGTGTAAAGAAGTCACTAATGAGAAGTTCTTTTTGGTTTCTAAAAATAAGTGAAACAAACAACACCAACATCTGTTACTTTGTAATGTTATGCATAGTTAAACTGCATGATCACTAACTATATGAGTAAATCACACAAATTCACTTAAGCCATGGTATTTCATAAGTCAGTTATTCATCCCCTGTTACCAGATTGAATTTGAAATTAGAAAATTAGGTTTTGTGGAGGAAAGAAAATCACACAGGCTCTTGGGACAAACAAAAGAAAAAACCCCAAGCTCTAACTAAGAACCAGCAACAAGCTAAATTCAAAACAGACCCAGGAATTGAACCTAGCTTGAACTTGCCAGTGTTTAATGGCTACATTTCTCTGGGAAAAAACAAATGAAAACTTAGATAATTTTTGTAATAAGTGAGTTATAGATTGCTTAACACCCTTGAATAGGAATCTATAGAGTAATTCATACTGAGAGTATGTATAGTTTGTACCTTCTAGCTTTTCATCCTGCGTAATGACAAATCTATGTACCTGAAATAAAATGAGCATTTTCAATTCATGGTTTGAGTCTTTACTTTGTATTGAGTTAAGGCTTTACTTTACTCTGATGGAAACTTGAGTTCATTATAATAAATAAAATTATCTATCTTGGACAAAAAAGGGAAAGATAAAAGGGAGGCTAAAATACATCATAACAAATGTAGGAAAGAGTTCCATATAACCCCATACATTAATTATGCATTCCATTTCATAAAGGTTTCTTTGCAACACTCTGCGCATAATTAATGTCTGGGGTTATATGGAACTCTTGTCCAAATGTACACTGTATGATTGAAAGCGAGGAGAATTCATATTTAAGTCTTTGGAGTTAGAGGAATAAGTCAAGTGGAAATCTCACTGTGTCTCCATCCACTGAACATCTTCCTCCAATCAAGTAAGTAACATCAAGTTCGGAGCCAGTTTTTGACCCCTTCTGTTTCTCAACAAAGGCATAGAGCATCCTGCAAAAACAAAACAAAA
Source organism: Stylophora pistillata (assembly GCF_964205215.1). Taxonomy (NCBI): domain Eukaryota; kingdom Metazoa; phylum Cnidaria; class Anthozoa; order Scleractinia; family Pocilloporidae; genus Stylophora; species Stylophora pistillata. The sequence continues at coordinate 33,500,589 of NC_142525.1, forward strand.
CAAAAAAAAAAAACACTACAGACATGTCAAGGATATATTGTAACCACATAAAATTATCTTGAATAACATCATGTCGTCCCATCAGGAAAATTTTTAACTAGGAATCCCAAAGTATTTTTTCTTTATTTATATATTTTACGTATATTTTTTATTTCTCTTCGTCTGTGAACAATTCGAATTATAGGTCTTTAAAATCAAGAAAAGGCTCACTACTTTTAGACAAAGACCGCAAATAGGCTTAAATAAAAAGAATTGACAGATTTTCAAATGCATATATTAAAAAAGTTTTTTGAAATAAATGTTGCGTTGAAGATTGCTACGAACAAGCTAGCATTGAAATTCGTTTCAATTGATTCGTCCGTAACGCACCGTTACATTTTGCATCGAAGACTCCATCCTTTGAGTTGAAACGAAGCAAAGGCAGAAAAAATAGTATGACATGATCACTGCTTGAGAGTATATATTTTCAGTTTGCTTACTGTTTCGCTCTGTTGGCCGGGACTGACAAAGTTCGACTCAACCATTTATAAGTTACCTGAAATAAAACAGCCCAGGAACAGAAGACTACATCAAAAAATGTACTGTTAAGGAGAAAATAAGCAGGTTAATTTGAAAAGGCGCTGTGAAATAAGCTTACAATTCTATTTTCGTCGTTCACAAATTCATCAAGATTTGCAAGGTACAGCTCCTCTTCGTCCGCCATCTTGATTTCCCGCCAAAGAATTTGTTTCGCGCGTTTCTTTGTGTGTATTACCGCTGCCCACTCTTGCGCCGTCGTTTGCTAGTGACGGAACTTCGTATTTCCAAAATGTTGGCAAGTATTTTGCATTTTTCTCCAACGATTTTCCACAAAATAGCTGGTGTATCTGGAGCATTGGCTATTGCATTGGGTGCATACGGAGCTCATGGTAATTATGCTCATTTTCACCTTAAATAATCCACAAGCAAACTGTGTTTATGTTGTGGGCTGAGTAAACACAAAGCACTGGTCGAATCACTTTTTATAAATTGGCCAAGTTAATCGATCAATATAAGAAGTACAAGCAGGATATTTGCTAAGGTGAATCGTTTTTATTACAGCCAAATCCCTTAATGAAGAAGACGCCAAAAAATACAAAGAGGTAAATGAATTCAAGTAAACAATACAGCTGAGAATGTCTTAAATTTAGACACAAGGATTCAATGGTACACCTAACCTTCGATTGATTATCTGGTTACGTAAGCCTTAGACTTGACCTTAAATCTAAACGCATTGACATCTGATGTTTTATTTTTCAGTCCTTCATGACTGGTAACCTGTATCATCATATTCATAATTTGTTGATATTAGCTACTCCCTTTGCTAAAAGACCAAACTTGGTAAGTTAAGTAGAGAACAATACATGGGCATGATTACATATGGAAATTTCTCTTCTTGTGTTCAACCTGATGCATGTACACGTGGCTCATGAGTGAGATATCGAGTTAAATGCAAGGAGAGAAATTCCTTAAATGCAAGCAAACATGTCTTATTTTATGATATTAATAATATACATGAAAAAATTTCTCGGTTCTGATTGGTTAAGATGAATGCAGTTTTCAGTTAATTCAGTGCAGAAGAGAGTTAATTCAGTGCAGAAGAGGGTTAATTCAGGGCAAAGAAAGAAACAAACCAGACATTCTGATTGGTCAGAAGGATTGGTTAATGTCAATGTCAATGTCAAGGTCAATGCAAGGTCAATGTCACATGCAGAGTTTGAATAAATTATTTTTGCACATGATGTGCGCGCTTCACAAGATTTTCTCGTGCAATTTGGAATAAATGAGTACTTGTAAATTTTTTCAAAGACCACAAATTGCACTTGCCCTACAGGCTCGTGCAATTTTGTTAGTCTTTGAGAAAATCTACTCATGCTTATTTATTCCAAATTGCACTCGAAATCATGTGATTACGTATACAAACACCATGGGCCTACAATGACAAGAAAAGCGGACTTTATTAGTGAATGAGCAGTGTGAAATGCGTTTTATGTATCAGCAGCTTATTGCTGATATCTAACACACTTTTGGCTTCTTATAGCTGGAAATCCTGGTATAGTGCTACTTTCTTTATGACATGGCTTGACACTAACTTTTGTTATGACAATTTCAGTTTTTTTTACTAGCCAAACTGGCGAGTGGGAATTGAAAAACACAAGCCAAAACTGAATTTCTACTAGTCTGTGGTTAGTTGGCTACTGTTAGTGTCAAGCCCTGCATGATAAAGATATTTTAATTGCTCAACTGCAAATTTGGTTAAATAGTTAAAGATCAAGATTTTTTAGCCTTGAACCACAACATTTATTCTCTTCTTTTTTGTAGGATAATAAATTTAAATTGTAAGGGGAAATAGCATGTTGTACATTATGGGAAGTTAAATGAATACTCTTCACCAACCCCCCACCCCCACCCCCCTCCCCGCACAACATAACCAGGGATTTTAATATGAGAATATATGAAGGTGAGGGTGAAGTGAATATTGTTTAAAAAATCCCCAAGAGGAAGTCGAGGGGATTGTTCAACAATATTTACTGGGCCTGAGGCAAGTAATTGTTTCAGTATTATTTCTTAGGTGCTTTCAAATTCTTTTGTAAATTCATTTTGTTGTTGAAAGTATTCTGTTACAATTGTTACGAATACTTGTATCAAGATAAGCAGCCAGTCTCCACTAGCAGTTTTCATGGTTATTTTATTCAATCAGCAAAAGCTTAATATCTTTCTTTTAAAAACTTGATGGCATCCAAGGCTGTGCTCTAAGAAAAATTGAAGAGAGCCCAGTGCTCAGAAACTGAAATCCAGGGTGCCCAGCATATGCTTTTTATGAAAAAACTAAGATTCCTGGGTCGCCCAAGAACAAAAGTAAGGCACCAGGGGCCACGGGGTGCTGCTAGACTACAGCCCTTGACAAAACATAAGCAGCCATTTTGAAATTTAGCACTGCTGCTACAATCACAAGTTGTTGTGCAAGTTGATTGTTGTGAGATATGATGTAATCATTGACCAATCAGAGCATGTGCATCTCTATAATCACTGGACCAATTACACTGAAGGTTGATTTTAAATGTATCGAGTGGCTTAATATTTTTTTTTCTGAATCAGGCTGGCAGTTTAATTTGTGTTGGAATTCTTCTATTTCCTGGCAGGTAAATCATTTCAAGCTTTAAAGTGCCCCTGAGATCAAAATTTTCGACATAATTTTTTTCCATTTTCGTGTTCAGTGTGTCTCCTTCACCTACTCTGCCAAATTTCAGTTTAGACCGAGCACCAGCAATATCTTTTTTCGGGCCGTTAAATTCACGATTTCGCGTCCGCCATTATTTGATCATGTTCCGGAAGTTGATCGCAGGACTCAGAGGAAGTGACGTCAAAGGCTCAACGCGAAAACCTCACATGGCAAAATGTCAAGCAAACATAACAGAGTGCTTTACTCTATTCTTACAAAAACTAAACAAAAATGACTGGGCATCGATGCGTAATTCAACGCTGAAGTAATCGTGGAGACTTGCTGCAGGTATTTCTCTGCATCGAAGCCTTGCAAATAGATCAGAGCGGGAAAAACGGATGCGATTTGTGCGACCTCGCCGAGTAAACTTCAATCCCACAGAAATATTTGTGATCTACTCCGAACACTTCTCGGAGGACTGTTTCGAGAGATCTGTGTACTTTGAAAGGATCTAGGCGAAGAATTCTGTCGGGTTCAGTGCCTACCGTTCAAGAAGAGAAGGGACAAGAAAAACCGTCCTCAGTGCGATCTCAAGGTGCCCCAAGGAACAATTCTTGGCCTTATTTTGTTTATCATCTACATAAATGACATCTCAACAGATTTGACATCTACTGTTAAGATTTATGCAGATGATACTAAAATCTACCGAACAATCAGTTCGCCAGATGTTGATATCCCTGCCCTGCAGAGTGACCTAGATCGATTGAATATATGGGCGAATAAATGGCAAATGCACTTCAATCCGGATAAATGCGAGGTCATGCGTATTACACATAGAAAGATAAAACTAAACCAATTTACTCGCTAGGTGGGCAATTTAGGTCGGTAGAGAACACTAAGGACCTTGGAGTAACCATCTCTTCTGACCTGTCCTGGGGCTTGCATGTATCTGCAATGGTAAACAAGGCAAATATGGTACTAGGTATCATAAAGCGGTCCATCGGAACAAATTACCAGTACGCGTTTTCGCAGCTCTATAAATCACTGGTCAGGTCCATACTGGAGTATGCGGCACCTGTTTGGAGTCCGTATTTGATTAAGGATATTACGGCTCTAGAAACGGTTCAACGAAGAGCTTCGCGACTAGCTTTAAGGCAGAAACGAGGCGAAATGAATTACGAACACCGTTGTAGCTTACTAAAATGGCAAACACTAGAAAAGCGGAGAGAATTTCTATCTCTGGTTCAATGTTATAAGATAATTTTTGGTATTGATCACCTCTCTTTCCCAGATTTCTTTGTGTTTGCTAATAAGCGTACAAGAGCTAACCACGACTATAAACTTTACCAGAAAAGAGCGGTTTGTAATTGTTACAAATATTGTTTCTTCATTCGCATTGTAGGGAAATGGAATAGCTTGCCAGGATACATTGTCCACGCCGAATCATTGTCTGTCTTTAAGAGTAGACTTAAAATTTATTTGAATATTTATTGAATTTTTATTGAATCTGTAGCCTTTAAATTTTATCTTTTGTATGTTTTTAGTAAGGGAAATTGGTTTTATACAGGGCTGACCTCACGATTTTCCCTTTTCAGGATGTATTTTTTTACATTTGCGTTCTAGCTTCCTGAATAAATGTTATGTTATGTTATGTTATGTTATCTCGACGCCGGAAAGCGAAGTCTACGAACCTCCACGGATTTTGTCACCATTACATATGAGCTGATCAATATCCACCTTTAACAACTCTCTGGCAGAATATCTTACACAAAGGAAAGTACTCGGTGAACATTGTGAATAAGAATAATAAAATAGCCGAATTGCGGATTGAGATTTCTGACCTCAAAGAGCTCACTTTTATACAAAAGAGATGAAAAATATAGTTGTGTGCTCTGATTCTAAAAGAAAGCTGGCTTTAATATCAGCGAAAGCAGAACAAACAGCTTAAGACACAGAGCACAAAAACACTTTAAAATGTAGGCTTGCAGCCAAAAAACCGAGAAAATGAAATTTCTTTAAAAACCTGTCAAACTATCAACCATCTGACAGCCACGTCAGCGTGCTACCAAAGGGTCTCAAATTCATCACAACGCCCGTGACAAAAGAATTTAAAATCAGGCCAACTTTTGCGGGATTTATTCGCAAGACGAGTGCACCTCCGTTACACCTTTCACGGACAAAACAAAGAACCACTTCTGTTTCATATCAAACTGAATGCCACCGGTTCAGTCTTCTATCGCCCCTCAGAGCTACTTGGAAAATTGTCATAACGCTTCTTGCAGACTGCACCTAAGCCAAAAAATACTTTGTAACGCAATGAGGTCACGGCTCAAAAAGAGTTGAAACAAACTCTGCTTTAAACCTCACCGAAGCAACACAACAATAGTCATCATGAGCAAGACAGAAAAAACAACAGAGGCCAAAGTGCAACTCAACAACAGAGTTCACTTCAAACCTCTCAAAGCACCGATAGTAAAAAACACGTAGGAAAGGGTTAATGAGATCATTGACTAAATGCATCGCGGAAAACTCATTGATGGCTTAGAAATGGCTTTCACAAACTCCCAATATCCGCCTTCGGATACACATTAGCCATTGCCGAAAACTATTTTTACTAATCACCCGATAATTTCTTACAAAAAGAAAAATCCCTTACGACAAGCAAAAATACAGTTCGAAGGCGATAAAGCGATGCGACCACAAAAGCCACATGGGGAGTCCGTGCCGTTCTTTGTTTATTTTTATTCGCATGGCAAAAATTCATCGTTTGTCGGCGCAAAACTATCCGCAGAAGCTTCAGATGATTTGTGGGACAATTCATCGTCTGAATAAGTCGACATTTCCCGTCTGACAACGAAACAGTTCTCAAAAAAGTAATATGTGTGATTCTCTGTGCAGCGGACAAAGAGAGTTGTGACAAAGCAAAGCATAAGTTTGTTGAACCTTTGACGTCATGATGACGTTTTTGCGGGCTCGGCTGGAACATGTTTTCAGCAATGGCGTACGATTGTTGGACGACTTTGAAGCGGTAAAAATTGGTCATCGAAGGTTTGTTTTGAGTTTTTAATGGCAAAAAGGGTCGTAACTTGACCCAATTCAACATTGTGTAAACAATTTAGGCCGAAATAAAATGGTCAATTTTCGTCTCAGGGGCACTTTAACAGGTTTCTTTATTGGCAGAATTTCAGCCCTTGGCAAATTCTTTGCCTCATAACAAACAGAGAATATTTCCAGACATTTATTACTTAAACTTTTAATGTACTTAATCCTGTTTGAGTGAAGACAGCCCATGAGGCCTTGCAAATCAAATGCACATAACAGATGACCATTGTTGAGTCTGGTTCCAGGCCCTCCCTGCCTTCTTCTGGTATTACGGTGGTCAGCTGTTTCTGACTAGAGTATGAGGTGTTGGCACAGTAGTTATTATCATCCTTGTCCTGTCTACCTTGTTACACTCCGTTTTAAAAGAAGGCCAAGAGCAAGGCCTTTTATAGAACAACAAATTTTCATGAAAGAAGTTTTGCAGCCTCATTATGAAACTGAGGCTTTAAGAACTTGGGATTGGTCAGGAGCCCATAACTTGTGCACCTAGATTGCTGCATTACTGATTCTAAAAGTTCGTATCTAATTGTGTCCTTTTTGGGATTGCAGTTTATTTATTTTGTACTCAAGATATTTTGTTCTTTCTTTGTTTCAGCTGTTATTTAGTTGGACTGAAAAAGGACAGATCATATGGAAAGCTAGCTCCATTTGGCGCATACTTCCTTATGGCTGGATGGCTAGTTTTTGTAATTTAAATACTTGGAGAAGATGGGTTTACTCTCATAGTGCTGGCTAAAAGATTTGAATAGGTTAAACCTCAATTTAACAATCAGTCAAGTTTCTTGACCTGCCTGTGGACGTTGCACAATAGCTTCTTAGTTGTACAGAAACTAGAGAGAATTTTCAATCAAAAGTCCAAACTATAATGCATACAGTTTTTACTTCACGTTGCCTTTGATTGGTCCAAAGTCGAGCCAGACGAAAAACTTTAACCAACCACGTGATGGTCATTCACGCTTTCCCGCGCTTTCTTGTGAATTGTTCTGATAGGTTGTTGTGATCACTTCGGCTATGGTTTTACAACATTCACTCAAAAAGTGCTCTGAGACCTTGTCTTATGAAAATAAAGATTTCTGATGGGTAGCAATTGCCTTAAAATAGAACGTACCATTCCACCCGAGTCTGTGTACTGTCTTAGCGTGCTCAAATATTAAAGAATCACTCTTAGATTCTGAAATATCACAAAGCGCAACCCGAATAATTCAATAATCCTGTACCCGCTCAAGAACAATACAAACAGCGGCACAAACAACCTTAATCGACCATTTCATGCAATACAAGGTAATTTTGGTTTTATCAACTGAGTTGATAACAGAATGGCCATCACAAGGAGTTTCAAAGCTGACTTTTGGAGCGTAAGCCGTTCGGTAGAGCGTTAGCGCGCGCAACATCAGCTTTGAAACTCTTACGGTGGCCAACTTAGATTAGCAACTCAGTTGATAAAACCAAAATTACCTCGTTATATTTCCCCGCCGACGCTACACCACAGTCTCATCCGAAACTTGTCCTATTAATTTTACGTAATAGTCGGGTGTATCAACGAAAGTCGGTTACCAGCGGTCTTTCCACCACCTTATGACTTTCACTCCCAAAATCTCATTAGTTACTCTCCTTATTGCCTGTCGTACGGTTCCTTTGAGGTTACTTTGGAGAGTTTGTTATCTGACCAACTAATAATCTTCTAGTTAATTGACATTTTTATTTATTCTCACCATATGTCCTCTTGATATTGTATTGGCACCGTAAGGAGAAATTCTGTCTTGGTCACTCATAGTAGTGATAAAGTTATGACTCGCCGCCGTCTGTTGAGCCTGTGAGGTACGTTCTCTTGTTTGAGTTTTACCTTACGGCCCCTTTTCCGATTAAAGTCAGCTATTACACCATCAGCAACCACGGTGAACTGTGTTATTTTGGCGGAAAAAAGGCAGGATCCATTGATGACACAGGAAACGTTTTGGCGCAAATGACGTAATGGAAAAAAGCGAGAGAATTCGAGTAGAGGTGCAACGTTCTGTCGTTTGACCTCTAAGAGTGGTTAGCCTCTATATTCTTCTCACAATGTAATCCCTGAATCACACACGGTCATGACAATAACAGAAATGATCACCAACTCCAGGTAAAGAAGCTCTTGATTGTTAAACAAATTCTCCTTGTCAGTGCCTTAAAATGTACGTAGAACAGTATGGAGAATATGCATACTGATGTCAGGGTGTAGAGGGTTAAGTAGCTTTGTAATGCATTGAAAATATTCTGGTAATAATATTAATTATTATTATTATTTGTAATCATTTTTTTTATCAAGATCTCTATTTTCGTCCTCTTGATATTCTTTTAGTGCTGCCACTCTGAAGGTAATCTTTCTTCTTTTAGCTGAATTCGTTGGGTCTCAATCAACTCGACCCTTTCACTTTGCATCTCATTAATTCAGCGTGCATAATTATCAATTCATAAATCAAAACATTTCGCGATTAATTATACAACGAATCATCGTCTAACTTACTCAGCTCTTACCTTATTCAATTGTCGCAATTTTCCATAATTTTATGATGCAATACCGGTGAATATTTTATAAAATTAAATATAAACTATAAATATAAATATAAACTAAGGTACATTCTCTTCGCTCCAGCCACTAACTGTGGACTCGAAAATTATCTTTCTGATTCCGTGTTTAACCCATCTGGCCAAACTGCGGTAAAAGTGAATATTCCTCTAACAGTTTGATGCCACGAAATAAATGTTTTCTACTGCGGGGGCAGATATATTTCCAAAGCACTTCATAAGTCTTGCGAACAGCTTTCCACGAGAACTTGAGGTGCCACCGATCAGGAAACAGCTTTTCAATCAAATTGAATTAGTTTTTTCATTTAGTCTCTGCTTATGATTTTCTACCCTTTTAAACGAGGTTTTAGTTTTTCATTTTATTACAAATCTTGCAATGCATGTTATCACACATACACAGTGAAAATACTATTCTGCAACGTGGCTACTTTGAGCTTTGTGAATGTAAATCAGGGATACATGAAAGGATCACCGGCATCTTGTTGTGGCGTTGAGATGGCTTGAGGCTAAGTCTTTAGTATTTTACCTCCAAAACGCCTCTTTGCCATAATTAACAGCGGCAAGTCCTTTTTCAATTTTACTGACTCGAAACCTTGTTTGGCTGTTCACAATCGAATTGTTTTACAGACACAGCCTTGCCTCGTGGAGTGAGCCTTAAAACATAGCCCTTCGGAGTGGGTCATAACGACAATTAAAAAAAAAAAAAAAAAACCAGGCAAATAATTAAAAGAACCAATTTTAATATCTCGTAGGAAGATAACATATTCATAAAACATGTCTGTGCTGTTATATACTAAGATGAACTAGTAGCGTGGATGAAATTACTCTTACTTCCATTGTTTTCTTTCAACGCATAGACGGCCGGATTTGAAATACAACGGATTAAAACCGACTTCTCACCTTGATTTATTTCATGTTAAATCAATCGACTTTACGATTGCTAAAATTTGGCGATAGCCGGGTGATATTCCAAACCATTTACATGGCGTTGCATCCTCACACTTAACGCTGGAAAAGGATTTTTAAAAAGTACGTACACGGAAGTGTTTTCCACAGTTAGGAAGATAAATCATTTGTTTTGCGCTTCCCTCGAATGTGTCTCGTTTTACTTTCGATGTGTCTACGAATCGGCTCGCCTTTCAGATAAGCGTTGAAATTTTTTGCAAAAGCTATGACTGGTAAAGAAAACGCTAAAACGCCAAACACGGCACAAACGCCACCAACAACTTTTCCAAGACTTGACTTGGGATAAAAATCCCCGTATCCAACGGTACTCACTGTCGTAACACTCCACCAGAATGCTTCAGGAATGCTGGAAAAATGACTTCCATCTATTCCGAGATCAGTGTAAAAAACAGCACTCGAGGAAAGAATCACTATCATAAACATGAACAATATCATCATTTCTAGCTCGTTAAGGCTTGCGCGGAGAGTGTACATCATAATTTTCAGTCCGTTCGAATATCGAGTCAGTTTTAAAATACGGAATATTCTAAGAAGTCGGGCGATTCGCGGAACCGCTAAGGACACAAGTCGGCGATTTCCACCGATCATAATAGCAAAAAAAGGTATAATGGCTATCAAATCCACAAAGTTCAAAGGCGATAGTAGAAATTCCAATCGGTTTGGAGCCGCCGCAAAGCGCACAATATATTCCAGTAAAAACCACGAATAGCAAGTCGTTTCGAGGGCTATGAACACTTCCGGAGTTTCGTGGGTACAATTTTTCTGTTCTTTGCCTGGCAGATCAGTTTTTTCGCTGCTTGATGTTACGTTAGTGCTATTGTCCATCAGTTCGGTGCAACATCCTCTAAATTGGCACAAGGTCTCAAGGCAGGAGATAAGCACGGAGGTAGCAATCATGAGAACTGAGAATAATGCGATAGCTCTGGCAAAATTCGAAGTGTCGGGGTGTTCGAATAAATTCCAAACTTGGCGTTGAAATGTCCATTGCGGTGGCTCGGCGCGTTGCACACGACGGTTTTGATACAAACACTTTGCAACACTCTTTAAAGCTTGTTCCCCAAGTTGAAAAAACTCTACCTCTTCCGTAAAAACGCTTGCAGGAATATCGTCAGGCCAAATAAGCCTTCCTCCTGACTGGTAATAAAATAAAATTGATTCAAATGCCACTCGGTGGCGATTAAAGAAATATTCCTGTACTACAGGATTATAGTATTGCTGTCGTCTGGATGGACTTCCAAGAAGCGTGTCGGGAAAACGGCTCAATGTCCCCTCTTTCGTTTCAAATGTCATTCCGCTGACGTTGATAACAACACGGTCGTCCATTTTACAAAAACATCCTTTCTTTGTCTCGATGAAGGAATTTCAAGACCCACAAGGCAAGATCCAAACTTAACTGCAATTTAGGGATGCATCTGAAGTCTCTGTGATATATGCAGAATTTCGTTTGTCTCCGAAACGATCACGACAATATTAATTTTGTGGGCGCCTTTCGCGAATTTCTCCACAAGTGATTCGTTTGATTCTTAAATGGTGCACAAGAACGTGTTTATGTGTTTAAAATGGCCTTGACAGGCGATCTTGGTTTGAATACAGCTGCAGGGATATTTTGAATATAAAGGTGACAAGAAAAGCAACTGGAGAGGGTAATTTAATGAAATATGGATAAGCATCTCAGGTACTTCGTCATAAACGGCCAATGACTGGCTCTCTTAACAATGAGTACTTTGACATTAGAATCTTGAGAATTAACTTTGAACTAAATTTACATTGGAGGCTTAGGCCAAACAAAGAAAACGAACGGATAGTTTTTAGACGAGGAAAATACTATGATTTACAATACAAAAGCAGTTTACGCCACAACGATAATTATTTCACACGATATTTTAACGGAGAGCAAATAATAATCATTGTTTTTAACGAAGAGAATCGATGGTGAGGATACCAAGTGAAGATTTGCGGCTCTAGAGCAGGTTGCAAATTAAAATAAATTGAAAGGCAAGCTCGACACCTTAATTGCAAAAAATATTTCAATTCTACAGTCTTTGTTCATCGGGTTCGACTTGAATGTGAAATATTTCTGGAACTTGCATTTTACACAACGATTTCATCATTTATTTGGGTCGAGTTACGGCTCGATGAGGTTACATAAAATACTTCGGGTCAAAAATAATATTTATCCTACAAATAATAGCTTTCCAATATTAGCGATCGATTTCACTCACTAGAGCTTGAACAATGACCACTGTAATACGGTTAAATTACATCGTCGTAATTTGTAATGTTTAGTTGTACCACCTGCTGTAAAAGAGATTAGTTGTCGGCAAATAGACAGCAACTGTTTCAAACAAACACGAAAGCTTGAAGTAACTACCGCGAGGTAATTTAAGGCAGAAAACATGTTCATTTTCTCTTACCCTAATAAAAATTAGTGGCAACATATGTACGTAATATATATGATAATCAACAGCGGTAAAAAAAATTGGAAAGACAACTATCATACTTAGATATGGTGATGGAGATGTGCCCACGCTCTATGCAAATGAACAGCTTTCAAGAAAGCTCGCGATGTCCTACGGGTTACAAGATTGTTTGTTTGCGATCGTAAAGAATTTCGCCACCGAAAATTTACAATGAGAAAATTCAGACGGTAATACAGTATTAGGGAAGCGTCGAAGAGCAAAATTTTGTTTATCATCACTGGTCTGTTTCATTTGCATTTTCTTCCTTGGATTTCATTAACTTCAGACCACACGAATGAATAGCTCAAACTCGCCTGTAACTGCTTCACTAGCCCACTTTTTAGACATGACACCAGTCGAGCTGTAAAGCTAACACTTAACAAATTGCAATCAGCACACTTAACCTTCAAATCAACTTCAACTGCGTTTTTAAGGTCTCGTTCGAAAATACGAGACATTCACACAGTTGGTGGACTTTCTCCCTTACTTTTCTTATATCCTTCGTCGGGATCTGAGCAAAACTAGCAAAAAATTTACAACACGAAAATTATGAGGAATGAGGCGGTGGGATTATACTCGAAGTACGGTAGATGAAGGAGTTGTTTACAGCCACAGCCACCTTAAAGGGAGAGTATTGGTTACATACTTTTATTATTCAAAAGAAAATGCCACATGGAAGCTGTGTCAACATACTGGTAGAAACTTTCAAATAATGCATAAAACATTTGTGGCTCCCTTTTTAACAAATGGTAAACACCACACCGTACACTATTGAGTTATGGATGCACGCGGGAGGTTGCTAAGCACGAAAGAAGCGTAAGAGTCGCTCGAGGCGATAGCCGAGAGCGACTCTAGCTTCTTGAGTGGTTAGCAAACCTCCCAAGTGCATCCATAATTCAATAGTGTACGCTGTGGTGTTTACCATTTGTTTTATAACATAACATTGATACATTGTAGCTAAAGAGTTCCCTTTTATTTAACAAATCTTACGCGACCAGAAAAAAACAAGCGCGCGCGGAAAAATAGTCTTTGCATTTGCTCACGTCAGCAGCGTACACCTATGGGCAAATGGGGGACGCTAATTTGACCAATCAGAGCGCGCGCTTTACTTTGGTTATGTTATAATGACAAATGGTAGAGGTTTAGAATCGGGATATGAACCAGGCGGACAGGGAAAGTTGTTAGAAATTATTTTTTGGTCAGTTTACATGAACAGGAATCATTAGTAACTTGCAATAATAAAGGTTCGTTTCGTTTTAAGCAGAATACAGTTTTTGTCCGTATTCCTCAACTTTCCGCCACATCGACATAACTTCATCCCTCGAGTTTGACGACCAAGCTTTCAATTTTCTCAGGTAATCCGTCTGTAATTTTTTTGCATATTCATTGTTTGGAAATTCCCTCTCTTTTTCTGACGTAATCAGAAAAACTTGACACAATCGAGCGCAAACGACGTCGTACAACAACTCAAACTCTAGATCGGTAAGAGGAAAAACAGCCTGGTAACCATCTATGAAGTAACCGCTGGAAGCTAAGACGTCGTCTTCCTTGGTGAATGAGGCTACAGCTGTCGCTAATTCGAAGAGAAAACATGACCAACGGATGTCACCAAAATCAATCAGTCCGGAAATCCTAAGCTCACCACAGCTCGTGTCGAAAAGAAGATTTGTTTCAGTAAGGTCACTGTGAACTGTGCCCTGCCGCAAAAGACAAATCTTCGGGGTCACGTGCGCAGCAAAGCGGTCCAGGACATTGCAGACAAGCTTCTTATTTTCTTCGCCTTTAACGAAAGAAACGTGGGACTTGAGTGAAAGTAGATTTTCTATACACCATCTGTCTGACTTACTGAGTGACACAGGACTTTCGAAATCCTAGAAACAGACAAATATTTATTATAAATAATAATTAATTCATCGATCTTGAATGTGTCGAATTCTTGTTAGTCAGTCTTCTGCACACCACGTTGGGTTAACATTCCAACAAAGACACAAAAGTATAGACGGGGTAAGTTTCTAAAGAGATTGTGGTGCTTTGTCGGTGGGGAAGTATAACGAGGTAACTTTGGTTTAATCAACTGAGTCAATAATGTAAACTGACCACCGTAAAGAGTTTCAAAGCTGACGTTTTGAGCGTCAGCCCTTCGTCAGAGCGAATGAAGGAATTGTGGGTTGTGTGTGTTTATGTGCGGAAAATGAAGCTACGCTAGCGGTAGGAACATGGTAACGAGAAAAACAAGAATATATTAGTTGAATGAAAAGCATTCGTTGATACCGCGGTGATTAAGTTATTCGATTTGAAAGAAAAACTTTTGTTCTAGAATTTTGTGGTTTTCCGCGCGAGCGCATTTGAAAGTGCGGGTTGATCATTAGTTTGTAGTGAACTTATGACCAAAAAGTTGCCTAAGTTTTTGTCGCGTTTAACGTTTGAATGAAACAAGGGCAAGATTTCCATAAAACCCCATACATTAATTATGCATTGAGTCTTTGTTCAATGAAAACGATAGCGATAACAAAGTTCTGATTTTTTTAAAGCCTTTTTTGAAATAGGGTGAATTTGGCGCGTTTTGGCTTTGGAAAGCGAAACGACGCAGTTAAAACTGCAAAGAAAATAGCGAACGAAAACCTATTACAATATAAATTAAGCTAAATACCCTTAGGAAAACTTCATAATACAAAACTTACATTTGTTGCGATACTGATGAGTCCCTATGGAGTGCCATTACCGCCAATATTCAGCTACTGTTTTTTTATAAAATGGTGCTTAAGATATGAAGCCAATCATGTTTTATGCAGCTAATCATTTTATAAAATGGTGCCTTAAAAAATATGGAGCGCTTTTTATGAAGCTAATTATGTTTTATGCAGCTAATCATTTTACAAAATGGTGCCTTAAAAAATATGGAGCGCTTTTTATGAAGCCAATTATGTTTTATGCAGCTAATCATTTTATAAAATGATTAGCTGCATAAAACATGATTGGCTTCATATCTTAAGCACCATTTTATAAAAAAACAGTAGCTGAATATTGGCGGTAATGGCACCCCATAAGTCCCTGCCTAGCGGCGAAAACTGCACGAAGCGATACGACGAAATACAGTGGAACTTATCGAACAAAACTGAACAAACTACGATGAACAATACGGTTTAAATTCCTACTTTGTTACATAACGTTAGGAAATGACACAAAGAAAGCACACGCAAAATTTTTACTAAAATTAGCGCTGTTTAAAAAAGAACACTAAACAAAGAAAAAAAATAAGGCGTTTGCGATCTCGGCAAGAGTTCCATATAACCCCAACATTAATTATGCATAGAGTGTTGCAAAGAAACCTTTATACTTAGTCTTTATGAAATGGAATGCATAATTAATGTATGGGGTTATATGGAACTCTTTCCGCGATCTCTACACTGGCGATCAAGTAGCGTACCTGAAAAGCCTTGCTTAAACTCCCGATAAACTTTCCAACCATGAAAAGATTTTCGAAGCTCATTTTCCTCTTCAAACTGTCTCCTGTTTGGCCTGGAAGAAAGGAAATCAGACGAACAATGCACCATTTGTACTCGGCAGTTTCAGGGCTTTTGTTCGCGTCATATTTAGCATTCGGGCTCGCTGGAACTCGAATAAGTGATTTTGTATCTACACCTCCAGCCAAAGGGTACAATAACGGACAAGGGAAGCCTCTTTCTCTCAAGAAATACATTGCTGCGCTTTCAGCTTCGACAAAATCCACATGCCTGCTGTCATTGGAGTTCAAAACTTTTAAGACGTATTCCTCTTGTTCGAGATCATTACTGCGAAAATTGCTCGCAACTTGTTCTTGAACTGTGTTGCGTCTATGCCCTCGAACGTAAAAGTTTTGGTCGCCGAAGCTTTCTAACTCCTTGATTTCGCTTATCCTTTCAAAGTTGTACAACTTCTTTACTAATTGCTCAGCAAATTCGAGGTTAACAAATGGTCGACTGTAAGCTGATCCACTCATTATCAATCTTTTCAACCGTGCTCATGTTTTGGAAGCAAACCTCCCTCGGGGGAATTAGATGAAAATAGGCTAGGCTCTGATGAATCCTTAGTTTCACACAAAACATTCCGCGTTCTAGTATACTCCGCCGTCCCACAGTCCACCCCCGTTAAGGTTACTTTCCACCTTCAGAGGCCGAAAAAAAAATAGTTTTTTCTTTTATTGGACTAGATTGAAGTTAGACATTTTACCCAACGTTTACAAAAAGAAAAATTTAAAAATCTCAAAAGGCGTCCGACTTATTTAGGAAAACGTATTTTCAAATGAAAGTTAATAAATCAGGAGGGTGTCACAATCTCGTAAATGGATAACCCCCCTGGGAGAATATCGCGGAAATTTCGTGTTATTTGCATATTTTGTTTACATCGCGCACTTGAAAACATTCACACGAAATCTCCCATAGAATAAAGGGAAAGCTGAGTGAAGAACACTTCATTCCTTCATTTCCCGCAGCTGATCAATGGTCTCGCAGCATTTTTGTCAGATTTGATTTGAGGGGATGTAAAGAGAGAGGCCTGTGAATGAGGTTGTTTTCTTCAATGATGTCACGTCACGTTACGGTGTTATGTGACTAACATTCCCGGCAAATTACTCAAATTCCAGCGAAATTGTTCATTTCAAACTCAAAGGTGACCCTTGGATTGATGAGTTACTGACTCTGGAAGACCTTCAACTTTTCTCCAACGTATTTTTAATAAGCAAGGCGTCGTCACTTTGCAAAGTGTAGATTGAATCAAAAATCTTGTCTGCACCCGAACTGAATCTCTCATTGAATGTCACAAGGGGATACGCTCGAAACGTCAGCTTTTTTATCCGTTACGGTGGCCAATTTACAATTTCAACTTAGTGGATATAACCAAATTACCTTGTTACCCCCACCGACGCAGCACCACAGTTTCTTTAGAAACTTTCAGCCTTTATTCGAATGTCATAAGTGTTTAGTGGCCGTAATAGTCACGGATCTCCCCGCAGGAGGGTGAAATCATTCTTTTAACTATGAAAGTTGCAAGTCACTCAATAAATTTTAAAAATATTTAACGACCCAGTCCTAGGGGTCGTCGATCTTCTACCCGTTTTCCAATCCCCCGATTTCAGAGAGAGGAGAAGCAGTGAAGAGCAACCCTTGGAGTGAGATTAAATTCCGCGGTCAACAGGCTAAACTTAGAAAATAATAAGTCTAAAAGTGAGAAGACCGCACGCCCTTTCCTATCCGTTTTGGCAAGAATTTCACGTCAGGCTGGGTGGTCTGTGTGAAAAATCACTGAACCTGACACCGAAAGAGGAAATGTGTCCTCCCGTGTCCAATCTAAACATTCCGTGGACGCCAATTTGGCGGGAACAGGCCACCCAGACACTTCCGGTGTGAAGATGCTATATAGTATGTGGTGGAAACAACAAGCACCATGTGTTCAGAAATATGGCTTTTATTTTGCTTGCTATGGATCAAAATCTCCAAGAATAAATGCTTTGAAAGCTGTAGAGAAAATTGACTCACTTCTGGAATAGCTTTCATCGGGATTCACGAAGAATATTTCAAACATTCTCCAAGCACGACAAAAATTACACAGATGTCCATAACAAGTTTAATCTTCCTCGTAATTCTTTTTTACGTTTTTCAGTAATGCATGATTCGGTTTTAAGTCGCACTGAACATCCTGAGTTGTTTTTAGACGCAACTACCCGGAAGATTGATAACCTCTAGGTCTGTGACTTCGGTCGAGCGAGTTCTGTGTGTGGGTTGAATTTCATTTTCTTCTTTGATTGCTGGTAATGTCCACATACTTTCGCTCTCTCGCCGGGGCGACCAGGCCATGTCGAACGAATTCACAGAACCTTCCGAAGCCGATCTATTTCTGAACATTGCCTGGGGTGATACGACAAATCCCGTCTCGCTGGCGGGTCGAACAATATTATTACCACACCGTAAGATCGAGGCTACAAGTCTCTTGATATTGCGCCTGATCGCTCTTATGTGAAATCCATAAATAACAGGATACAGTAATGCGCTTGAATGAGACATCATTACAAACGTGGTCTGTATCTCATACTTCACAAGCACCCGCTCCGA
Organism: Stylophora pistillata; assembly: GCF_964205215.1. NCBI lineage: Eukaryota > Metazoa > Cnidaria > Anthozoa > Scleractinia > Pocilloporidae > Stylophora > Stylophora pistillata. Next base: position 33,518,945 of record NC_142525.1, read on the forward strand.
TTCTAGAATTATCTCTATCACGTACGGACCCCAACAAAATATTACCATCCCTAAAACGAGAAAAGTTGTACGCAAAGCTTTTGATCCACTAAACGCACTCGCGTTTGATGCGATAGAGTTGCGGTTTGTCCTTAGACCCAAAGTTGACGCAGGGAGAACCGCTATTTGCCCCACTCTAGCTTGTCGACGAGCAGCCTTTAAAATATAATAGTAGGTCACTACCATGACAAGTAATGGAATAAACAAAGTCACAACGGAATAAAGTTTCGTGTAGCCTTCACTTAAGGTGTCACTCCAAATAACTGTACAAGAAAATTTTGCGTGTTCATAACCGTATTTTCCCCAGCCGACAAGAGGCAGCGAAGCCAAGAACAGGCATGCCAGCCATGTAAACGAGATGAAGAAATTTGTGCGTGCCGGTGACATCCTAGTAGCATAAATAAGAGGGTTCACAATGCAGTGATAACGATCGATACTTAAAAACATCACCATTCCTAAAGATGTTGCGGAGAGCAAAACTGTTAAGAAACCGCTTGCTTGACACCAAGCCTCGCCGAACAACCAGTGCTGTCTCACAGACGAAGCAAAAACGAACGGCAAAACGGTAAGCGAAAAGATGAAGCTAGATGCAGTCAAGTTTAAGAGAAGTTTGCTGGAGGAATGTGACAACAATTCCGGTTTTTTAGTGAGAACAAATCCTACCAGTGCATTGCATATCAACGAAGAAACCATAAGCAAAAAGATGGCCGTGGACTGAATCCCGACGACTGTTGGTGACAGTTCTCCAATTCCAGCAGTAGAACTTCCATTTAAATCTTCGCTCATTGCTAGCGATAATTCCTTCGTTACTCTGCATTCATGGAGCGCCCACGACACGAATACGTGAAATATAATATAATGTTTTTAGAAAGGTATGACCCTGAAAAAATCTCGGAACGTAATGACAATGGTGTTAAATAACAAGCTCGTTACAAATTAACGAAAATCAATCAAAAGTCTAAGTACGGTTTCATGAAAGAAGACACCATGGAGAATATTATTTTTCACCGACCCATCTGTGAGGCACCCAGGCTAGATAAATGTATTGAATTCCTTCTCTGAGCAAATCGACGGGTTGTCTTTTTTTCACGCAGCTGAGAAACAGTATTGAAAAGATAGTTAAGAGGCGACATTTTCTTCACCAACTCATCCGGAGCAAGTTAAAACGGAAAGTCATTATTTCCCAAGTGTGCCAGATAAACCAGGGGATAAATGGCGTTCTATCACACCAGTGGTGGTCTTAATAATACTTGGCGGATCAAGTCACTCAGTCTGGATAAATTAAGTTGGAATTTCATATTCAGTCAAGTGAGGATCATCCCTTCTTTTGTTCTCGACAGAAATTAGTTCGTAGACTGAAATGTTCGTGACTTTCTCTTGTAGGGTGGGGTGAGTAATGAAAACCCGGTTGCCAATACATTCCACATTGAATGTTCTTCCGGCGAAACATTTGCCACTGTAAACTTGAAATGAGGCTAACACCTCACGACACGCAGTTTAATCGTTTTGACAGGTTTGACAAAAAGCCGTTTTTGTCGTCATTTTCCCTTCAGTTTTATCCTTCAGATCTAGTAAAATGGCGCATGAAACTGTACCGTGTCAATGAATTTTCAAGGGTACAAAAAAAAAAAAAAACAAAAAACAATAGGCATGACTGAAGTGGAAAATGTGCAGTATTTTTTCATCAGCAATAATGTTAGTTCACCAGTGGCTTGAGGTTAATCCATTCCGAGAATCTTACTTATGCTTCGAAGAGTCTCAAATTCTAAATTCATGAAGTAATTAGTAATTTTTTTTTCCGCGTCTAAATGACCTTTAACATGGAAACATTATAACATTCAAAGGCCAAGTCCTTCAAGCGCAAGAAACCGGCCATTTTTAAAACCTTTTAAAACCGATTAAGATATTTCCGGTATTGACTTTACTCATTGTGCGCTTGCCCGTTTTGTTTATTTCTAGAAATTAAGTCGTCTTTCAGACAAGTTCGCGCCAAACTATTTTAATACCATACTTGATCAGAACAGGCTCTCACAAAAATCTTTAACCATACCTTGTTTAATGTTCTCAGTTCCTCCCTCAAGGAAAACCGCTCAAATTTCGTTAGCACTTTTCTTTGCGAATTTCCTCCTAAGGGTACTGGGCTAAACCAGCTTTGTTTCGAAAACTGAGTACGTTGAAGACTTACCTTCAAGTGCTAACGATGAACAAATTTGAAGGAAGAAGAAAGTAACTTAGATGAGTAAGCTCGTCTGGCAATGCACTATGGTCCTCGGGTATGCGCCCGTGCTGTTGCAGCGGTAGAAAACAAAAATGCGGGAACCGGCAAGCTTGGACAAAATATTGAACACATTTGCAAGGAACATGTAACAAATTCAGCGACTGATTTCCAGATCAGCAGTTATTGATGGCGTTTTCTAGTCCAGAGTCACCTTTAGAACCACGACGTGTATTTATAAACCGTGTTGAAAATCCTAGCGAAGAACATGAAGAGCTTAACAAAATGGCACACGGGGTTGCGGAGAGTAGAAGGTGAGCTGAGGTCGCAATCAGTCATATAACTCTCATGGGAAAAGGCATCCAAAGTTGTGGCTGAAAAAATGTTACGTCTTCTTGATAAAAGAATAACGAAACTAGGACGGTGCCTATGGAAACAGCATACCGTAAGAACGAGCTTCAAGCAAAATCAGCTAGTTATAAGTAGGTAATGGGGTCTAAGAAATGGGAACTGGGGGGGGGGTCTAATGTATATTTTTATGGTTCCAGTTTATGGTAACGAAACGTGGAATTATCACAGAATATTAGAAGATTTTCACACTTAAATTCAGTAAATGCTTTCAACCTGTATGAGGCACTTTTCATCATTCCACTGTAAGCTTAGTTGCACAGGTTTGAGTGTGGGAACACAGGATGAGGTTATGATTACTTATCTTTGTTTCAACTTTAAATACCCATTTAGGTAAAATATGAGTTTTTTGCAATAGTTTTATTTAATTTTACTTAAGTTGCAGGTTGCTACAATTAACCCATTTAATTCCCAAGACACCATTAGTAGTTATTCCCCATGTACTACCGTATATTTCCAAGTAAATCCGGCGATATGAAGAGAGAATTTTGAGTTTTATCAAGGTTACATCTGTTAACAGATAAGCTTGTCTGGCTCAACAACCTATTTGCTATATCAGATATTAAAATTACCAACAGAAGTTACGTGTTTTTAACTTCATGTAGTTCAAGGATCAACATAATTTTCTTGACTCTTACAACAAACCTTACATATTTGTCATTTACAGTGCAGATATCTTCTCTAGTTACACATGCGGTTCATTGTGTCATGAGGGTATTCAAAATCATCCAGGAGATATTGTGGAAGCTGGTTGTCTGGCAGTAGGTGTTATTTCCACCTTGTTGTTAGCAAAATAACTCAAAACAGTTTATTCTTCACAGGAAATAGGTACATGTTCATTTAATAATGTAAAGTGTTGTGGAAATTTGGTCTCAAATAATGCATTTCCAGCACTTGAATTTGTAACTTTCCAGAGCACTCACCACAGGAACTTTGTTTGTTCTGGCTGATACAATTAATCTAGCAAAGTGCTGAAAGCTTCACCATTATTTTTTCCTTTTTTCTGGTTTTAACTGAATTGTAATTGGTATGGTTAACATTTGTACACTCAGTGTTACACTCACTTTATTACCCGACTCAGGCAGTCAGAGGGCCAATAACTAAAATCAACCAATCAAAATGCTCTATTGCTGGTCAATATTCTCTCAGTATTGGACTGGGCACCATCCTGAATGGTCCCGAATTATACCGCACTTGTGTCCCTTTGAACTTCAGTCGTATAATAAATCTCTTATTAACTGTGGTGTTCGGATGGCACGAGAAACGGAGATATATTCTTGGATTTCAACACAGAACTTTTAATATTTTCTAACATGTGTCGTCGCCATTACCGGAAGTGATTATACATCGAATCATGAACGGAAGCGAGGCTGAATTAATGTAAACGTAAATCGAATACAGCACATCTCCCCCTTTAAGATAATGAAAGAGAAACTTACTTAGACATACTTGTTTCTTATCTAGCGTGAAATTCAAAATTAAAACAACGTCAATCAAATGTCCTCAAGTAATCGTCATTTTGTTAAGAAACACATCCTGGGTAGCTATTGTCATTTGTCTCTGCACTAAGTCTCACACACACTAGAATACGCGTTCATAGTTATGACTTTCTGTCTGAGAAACCAGAGAAAATCTGGCCAGAAAGTATAACTTCACTTATGGCACATAATCCTTCAATCTAGATGAGGGCTTAGATTGACGGCCAGATCTGGTGTACACTTTTGATGTGCCAGTTCCTTCTGCAGTGTTAGCTGTTTGGGGTGAAGGAAGTTTAGAATATGGAGGTACTGGCACCGGTGTGGGTTTGGCTGGAGATGTAGCTGCAGCTGGGGTTGGGGGTGGTATCTTGTTGATCTGTACTCTATTCCTTCTATATGACCCAGTGTCCGTATGGATCACATAAGAACGAGGTGTGCACTTCTCCACTACTATTCCAGACTGTCCTCTGTCTTGTACCATCACTTCATCTCCCTTCTCTAAGGGAACAAGAGGCCTCGCTGAATGCCTTCTGTCGAAGTGCAGCTTCTGTTTGTTTTTGTGATTGTCTTCAAACTGACGTAGGGCATGATTCTGCACAAGGTTTGGGGACAGCTGAGACGGGGCCACCGGCACTTTGGTTTTGAGCCTCCTCGACATCATTAGCTCAGCTGGAGAATAACCATTAGCCAATGGTGTCGCTCTATACTGTAGCAAAGCAAGATAAGGATCTTGAGAGCCAGCTAGGAGGCGTTTAGCTGTTTGTACTGCTCTCTCTGCTTCACCGTTGCCTGAAGCATGACCTGGGCTGCTAGTGACATGTCGAAACCCGTAATCTAAAGTGAACATCTTAAATTCCCTTGATGTATAGTAGCTGGCATTGTCAGATTTTACTTGATCTGGAATTCCGAATCTGGAAAATGCACGTTTCATCCTGTCTATGACTTCTGCTGAGGCAGTTGAACTCAGACTAGCTACCTCTATCCATCTGGAGTAGTAATCAATCATTACTAAATACAGTCTTTTATTGAGTTCATAGACATCAGTGGCTATGTATTGCCATGGTCGTTGTGGGAGCATGGTAGGAACTAGAGGTTCTGGAGGATTTTTCCTGTTAGACTGACACTTGCGACAGTTTTCAATTAACTCCTCTATATTCTTCATCATGCTTGGCCACCACACTGTGTTTCTGGCCAATGCCTTGCACTTGACAATCCCTTGGTGACCGTCGGGGATCTTATCCAGGACTTCCAATTTCATAGACGATGGTATAACGACTCGAGGTCCCATCATCAACAGCCCTTTAACCACTGTCAGCTCTGCTCTATGAGCAAAATAAGGGCTGACTAAACCCTTGACATTATGTTTTTCAGGCCAACCTTCAGCTACATAGTTCATAATTTGCCTGCATGCTTCATCCTCCTGTTGATGGATCATAATATCATCTAATTTGCTATCACTGATAGGCATTCCAGCTATGACTTGATGAGCATATAAGTTCACTTCCTCATGAAATGAATCACCTGATTTGGCTGGTGTTGGAGAACGAGATAGCGTGTCGGCAGTGTACAACAGTTTTCCTGGCACATGAACAGGTGTGAACGAGTATCTCATGAGCCTCATTCTCATTCGTTGAATACGTACGGGTAGTTGATCCAACTCCTTCGTGGATAGCAGTGGTACAAGAGGCTTATGATCAGTCTCAAGTATAATATCCTTTCCCAGAATGTAATCTGTGAATCGTTCACATGCGAAGGTACTAGCTAAGGCCTCCTTCTCAATCTGGGCGTACCTTTTCTCTACATCCAGAAGGCTTTTGGACGCATACGCCACTGGCGCCCACCTGTCACCGTGCTTTTGCAAAAGCACTCCGCCAAGTCCGTATGAAGACGCATCTGCTGACACCTTGGTCTCCAGTGAAGGATCATATATTTGCAACACTGGGCTGCTCGTCAAGCATTGTTTAATCTCTTTAAAAGCCTGTTCCTGTGCTGGACCCCAGCACCATGCACTGTGAGAGCTCAAGAGTTCACGTAGAGGTTGTGTCATAGTAGCAAGGTTGGGTACAAACTTCATGAGCTGGTTCACTGTACCCATCAGACCTCTTACCTCACTCACATTCTCTGGAGCGCGCATTTTCAATATAGCCTCAACCTTCTCTGGAGAGCTTTCCACACCATTAACTCCGATACGATGACCTAGAAAGTCAATCTGGCTTTTGCTGAATTGGCACTTATCCTTATTCAAGGTGACACCTGCTGCTTTCAGCCGTGTTAATGTCTGTACGAGTCTCTCGTCATGTTCCTCCTGGTTCTTTCCGAACACGACAATGTCATCCATGAGACATACCACACCTTGTTGACCACCTAGTATTCGGTAGATCTCACTCTGAAACTTCTCAGGGCCAGATTTGATACCGAAGGGAATTCGCTTGTATCGAAATCGACCAAATGGTGAGATGAACGTGGTCAGTTTCCTTGAATCTTCATCCAAGCAGATTTGGTGGAAGCCCGCATTGGCATCCAGTTTAGAGAAAACCTTAGCACCTCCCATCAGAGCAATTGTATAATCCACTGTGGGGAGCATGATTCTTTCTCTCTTCACTACTTCGTTAAGCTTCGTGAGATCCACACAGATCCTCACTTTGCCATTTCCTTTAGGCACCACGACCATAGGAGAACACCATTCCGATGGTTCTGTGCACCGTTCTATAACATCTAGCTCGATAAGCTTGTCAAGTTCAGCTTTGGCTAGAGGACGTAGTGGAATAGATATCCTCCTGGGAGTCATCACACTGTATGGCTCTGCGTTTTGCTCGATCTTAATCTTATATTCTCCTTCTAGCTTTCCTAAGCCTTTGAACATTGATCCGAACTCCGCTGACTGGATAGGATCTGACGTAACTTTTCCAATGAACTTAACGACACCTAGATCTGCACAAGCGTCTCTACCTAGCAATAGAGAGCCTTTGGGGAACACATATATATCCTCTGTGATTGTCTGATCACCTTTCTTTAGTTCTGCAGTAAAGAATCCAAGAGTTGAAAGGTTGCTTTGATCTGGGCCACTAAGAGGCCTGTCAGGCTTCTGCAAAATGAAGTGTGAAAACTGTGTATCATACACAGCTTTGGGAATGACTGTCACATCTGCTCCAGTATCAACAGCAAATTTCAGGCTCTGACCTGACACCTGGACTTCCGTAAACCATGCACTCCTGCGTTTCCTGTTGTTGATACTCTCAAGAGAGTAACTTTCATCACTGATGCTTCCTAAGAAGTAGTACTCATCTGAGTCAGACTGCACTTCTGCTACCTCTTGTACAGACCCTTTTCCTTTGCTACTCCTGCAGACCTTGCCCCAATGTCCTGGGCATTTGCACTTGTTACATTTACTGTCTTTTGCAGGGCATCTTTCTCTGGGGTGCACCTCCTTTCCACACCACCGGCATGACCGGCTATTCGATGCCTGGGAGCAATTTGATGCACTTCTTTGCTGCCCGTTACTACGTGGTCCCTTGTCACGAGGGCCTCCTTTCCGCCTATGTTGAACTGCCTGCACTTTAGAAGTCTCTCCTTTTATATCCTGAGCCCACCTTCCAGAACATTCTTCTGCTCTACACTCATTTATCGCTTTTTCTAAAGTCAGTTCACCATCTCTCAACAGCCGTGCTCTGACCTTATCACTATTTATACCCAATACGATCTTATCTCTGACAAAATCGTCTTTTAGTTCACCGTAGGCACACGTAGACAGGAGAGTGTTAATTTGTGATAAGAAATTATCGAAACTCTCACCTTCTGATTGCGTATACCTGTGAAACTTGTAACGTTCATAAGTAACGTTTGTTTTCGGCGTGCAGAACCTCTGGAATTTCTCCAGAATTAATTCCGGATCCAGTTTGTCCTCTCCTGGTACATGTTCCTCCCCTTCGGGGTCACCTACAGCTGGAGCCCATGTGAAGCCATTGTAGATTTTCAGCGCCTCCTCACCTGCGAGATTTAGCAGTATAGCACTTCTCCTTTCCTTACTGGCAGTAGATAATCCAATGGCGTTCACATATAATTCGTACTGCTGCTTGAACAACTTGAAATTCTCACTTGCATTTCCCGATAGACAAAGAGCTTTCGGTGGTGGAAGATTCGTAGCCATATTTCCGCGTAATTCCTGATCACTGATCGCTAAATATCCGTTCTGGACACAGTTTATATCTTCTTGTTCACTCCTGACACCATGTGGTGTTCGGATGGCACAAGAAACGGAGATATATTCTTGGATTTCAACACAGAACTTTTAATATTTTCTAACATGTGTCGTTGCCATTACCGGAAGTGATTATACATCGAATCATGAACGGAAGCGAGGCTGAATTAATGTAAACGTAAATCAAATACAGCACATTAACCAAGCTTGCTCTGGACCGTACTGGAAGAATATCGGCCGCCTGTCTTTTTTGTACAGACCGAGCTTTGCTAGGTCTGTACTGTCAAGACCTTTGGCCGATATTCTCCCAATACGACCCTTGCGCTTGGTTAATAAGATATATGTAATCCACTCTTCAGGCTCAGCAGCTACCAAAGGCTAAGTATGGACTGTTTGAGTCACTCCCACAAGATTTGATCAAAACAGGTACTGTATTTTGCTTTCAATTTCTTTTTTTGAATCAGATATCATTTGAAAACATAATAATGATTTACATTTGACTTTTTCCAGGTAAACTGAGTGATTTACAACTGGAGGGTGTTCTATTTGCTGTAAGTATATCTAAAACATGAAGGGTAATTCAAAGTTAAAATTTTCCCCCTAACAATTTACTGGATATCTCTCTATGGCAGCTAAATAGAGAACAGTTGATCTCTGCTTCCAGAATATTGTTTATTGCTCTTACTTATTTGTTATTTAGTGTCAAAGACACCAGATGATCCTTGCCAGTGGACAAAGGGCAGGGTTCTTTATTGGGGATGGTGCTGGTGTTGGCAAAGGAAGACAGGTAACAGTTATTTCTTGCTTAGGTATGTTCAGTTGGACCCACCTTCCCTGCCCTTCAACCTCATTTTGCTATGTGGATCATTGAAAAATAGTGAACTGAGTTTCTATCTATCAAAAATGTGTACCACCTCACATTTAGAAAAGTACCAAGAATAACATTTCTTGCTACATGTCTTGAGCATTTCATGTTTTCCCTAGGTTTCTAGCTTCTTTGCTTTTATTTTCTTTTTGTTAGAATATTATGTTAATTTTTCTTAGTTGTCTTTAGTTGTTAAAGCTTTTTTATGTCCCAGATCTCTGGAATTTTGTTGGACAACTTTGCACGAGGAAGATGCAAACATGTGTGGTTCAGCATTTCAGCTGATCTGAGATTAGATGCACAAAGGTTTGTTTACAAAAATCCTCCCTTCAGTTGGTCACTCATGGGAGTCAAAGAATTAATGGCAACTGGTGTCTTTCTGAGCTCAAGGCCATTTTTAGTCCTGTCAGGACTATTTACCCTTTTGTTGTTCACAATCAGATATTTTAATTTCTTAGTGGGTTCTTTTTAAAACACTGATTTTGAATCAGTGATAAAAATTTTATTTGAACCGTGATAAATTCGACTTCTATATTCTTGATTCTTTATCCACATACGCGTTTACAGGGATTGCAGTAAATTTTCCCTAAGTGGCTACTGATGATGCAGTTGTGCTCTCTAACCAGGGCAGTGGAAAGAGGTCTTATAAACAGGATTAGACCCTAGTCACTGCTTTTGTTAACTAGTGTCCAGTCCCTTCAGTTTATAATTATGATACAAAATAGCTGTTGTAGAACACTCTGCTCTCTTGTTTTACAGAGATTTACAAGACATTGGTTGCTTTGTTAAGGTAATCGATGGTTGTCAACAGCTTGACAAAGAGACAAGGTAATTATGAACATCCCTGACAACACAAAAAATTGTGAAACTGCTGGTGCTTTGCAGAAATTCCTTTATTAAATTTTGATCGGTTACACTATGATCATCAATTTTTTTTCAGTTATGAATGAGGAAAAAAAATTCTTATACCTGGTAATTCACATTTACATATTTCAGAGTATTTGGTTTGCCTGCTGATTTTAAAGAAGGTGTCATTTTTAGTACCTATGCCACATTGGTATCATCTGTCCAGAAAGGTATTATTTAGTAATCATAGCTTTGTTTAAAGTAGATGGGTCATTAACTTCAAATATGGATAGGTGATGTGCAGGTGATTTTTTGATAAATTGGCAGGGTTTGTACAGAACCTGGAAAACCCAGAAAGTCCTGGAATTTTATTTTGACATTTTCCATGAGTGGAAGTCCTGGAAAAAGACTAGAGGTCCTTGATAGTCCCGGACATCTGCTTAACTCAAGCTATAAAGTTTCAGAATTTATGCTATAAGAAAATAAATGTGTTTAGCCTGTAAGGAGAAGTGATTTTGAAGTCTTAGGAATGAAAAGATTTAAGATGAAATTTGGATTCCTGAAAAAGTAACAATCTGAGTCCTGTAAAAGTCCTTTTAATTTATCATTTAAAAAAAAAGGGTAGGGACCCTGATTAGACTTGGTTATTATTAGAAATGATATACATGTATTATTTTAGGGAACACTGTTTGTCATATTTGCGCAGGTACTAATCGTCAGAGTAGACTGCAACAGTTGATTGACTGGTGCGGAGGAGAACATTTTAGTGGTTGCCTCATATTTGATGAATGCCACAAGGCGAAACATTTTGTACCAGTAAGTGATTTGTATAGGATACATCTTGACCTTGTGACCTTTGACTTTTTTTTTAATCTTTTTTATTTATCATTGGCCATGTGAGAAGGTAGCAGTTAAATTTGCTCTATCTACATTTATGCCTATTTTAGGTGGACAGTATGACAGACTTTCTGCATTTCTTTCTCATTTGTACTTTAAAAGCCATTTTGATAATAAAACTGTAAAAATGAACGATAAAATCTGACGTTGAAATGCTTTAACATGCACGGGACAATGCCCCAGGGCCCGTTAAAGTGTTTTGAAGTGCTTAAGAAATGCAGAAACAAATTAGACTGCTTAGTGTATGAAATGCTTTTATAAGAGCGTTAAAGCCAAATCTCAACGTGCAATCAGACTCCATTTATGCGAAAGTATTTTTATAATATTTTTATGATCTTCGCACCCTCTTATGTTAATTCTTTGCACCAAAAACGCTTTATATGTTGCAATTTGCATGATCTTTTTTATATTTTCCTTGATAATGGAGTCATGACTACTCCAAAACGTCGGATTTTATCATTCGTTTTTACAGTTTTATTTCTTAAGAAATCTCATTTGATACGCATTTTGATAATATTGAATAAATGGATGAAAATTGGCAAGTTTGTGCACAGGCCTATTTTTTTCCTTTTCATAGGGAAAGGAAGAAACAAGTACAAAAATAGCCCTGGCTGTCACTACTTTACAAAGGTATTTATTTTAAATGAAGAAAAATTGAATAGTATCTTTCATATGGAGGTAGATGTAACAACTTTAGAATAAAAAAAATGATTTAAAAAAATGTTTATTGGCGTGTTACTGGGTACTTCAATTAAATAATTTCATGGTTGATCCATGAGTTTTTGTGGTACAAACATTGAGTATGCAGAGTACTCTCTTCAGGCTAGATTCTAGAAATTGTCATTCCATGATTCAAGTATAATGTAATTGTAGGATCCTTCCAAAAGCTCGTGTTGTGTACTGCAGTGCAACTGGAGTCACGGATGTTAAGAACATGGTTGGTACTATTTCTATATATTGGGTTTTGTGTTTGACTTTGCATTTATATTCAACTACTACATTTGTGATGATGGTGTGCATTCCAGAATTTAATAGCCCATTTCCGAATTACCCTTGGCCTCTTTTTCAAAACGAGGCCTGGTGCTCAACCCTTCTTGTGAAAATGAGTTTAATTTGCATGTGAATGAAAACTTATTATCATATGGAAGGATAAGCACCAGGACTCGTTTTGAAAATGAGGCCAAGGGTAATTCGCAATTGGGTTATTGGGAAGCTAGTGGGGGTTAGTGTCAGACTTGGATGCCAGGTTAAGATCTGATGCTGAGTGTAAAGAAATTAGGTGGGGAGGGGTGGGTAAATTAACCTTGTGGAGGGAAAGGGGTGGTGGGGGGGAGGGAGACCATGGAGGGTAGTTGCCTTGGAGTTCATATCCAAGAATTTCATAGGAAGGCTTACCAGTAATATAAATTTTTTTTTCAGGCATTTATGGAACGACTTGGTCTATGGGGAGATGGAACAGCATTTAAATCCTTTGATACTTTTCTTACCAGTATAACCAAGAGAGGATTGGGTAAGAAATGTCACTGAATTGTCAGGTTCCCATGGCAATTTGCCATTGGTTACTTTATATGCCTCTAAGGGTGATGAAATAAACTGAGAGTTAGTTTGCTTGACTCTTGGGCAAAATACTTTCCTCCCACAGTGCCTCACTCTACACCCAGGAGGAGAAATGGGTACTAGTGAATTGTCAGGGAAGCCTGATGTAATGCTGGGGGGGGGGGGGGGAGGGTAACCTTGCAATGAACCAGTGTCCCAGACAGGGGGGAGGAGTAATACTCCCTAGTTGCTTCATGCTAAGAAAACTGGGATAAGCTGTGACTAGGGGGGAGAGGGGAGAGGAAGCACTTGGCTCGAGAAATGATCTCTTTAGATTAGAATTGCCAATCATCCCCAGTATTTTTTATGTTTCCCTGACAGTTTGCCAGCACCTATTTACATTCTTGGGTGGATAGAGGCATGTATGGGAGTAAAGAGTTGCATCCTGGAATGCAACACAGTGACTTAACTTGATCAGGGTGTAAACTTCTGACATAATTCAGCATGCCAACAGTGATGTGAACATGACTCTTACTACATTTGTGTTTGTAAAACTGTCATTTCCTGATGGTGCTGACATTTTATTGTAGGTGCTGCTGAAATGTTAGCCATGGAGATGAAGGCTTCTGGGATGTATGTATCAAGGGGTCTAAGTTTCAGGCAAGCTGAGGTATGACTATAATAATGATAATGATGATAATAATGACTTTATTACTGTGTCAATTACATCTAGCAGTGGGGAATCCCCAATGCTAATAGGGGACACCTTACTAGAACTATCCAAAATGAATATAAATCGAAATAGAAACTGATGATAAAGGACACAGTTCTGAATGAAATTTACAAATGATATGCAGAAAAATCCGGTGAGAAAAATTAAAATTATGAATTGCAAAGATTGTAGCCAATACATCCATTTAAGGTGTTACTTAAATCAAGCATGTGTATCCGTGTCTTGAACTGCTGGAGACTGACGGCCGATCTTTCTTTATTTGATAACTTGCTCTATAGTCTTGGGCCTAGTTATCGAATTGAATGTTTTCCATTCGTAACAGCCAGTTTGGCATCTACACTTACTGCAGTAAGAAGAAAGAAGTGGCCAATTGAAAGTTTAAGTTTTGTTTAGTTAACAACTATTCACCTCAGTGTCAGTGGTTAGTGGTGAATATTTACTGAGCTGCGAAGCGGCGAGGTAAATATCCACCGCTAACCACCGACACTGAGGTGAATAGTGAGATAACATACGTTAATTTGATGCAAACCGGGACGCCATTTTTTCCCGAGTTGCTCGGAGGTAAATAGCAAAGGATATTCGGAGTTTGACTAGCCAATCAGAGCGTGCCTTCAGCGCTATCCACTGTTTTAGTATATACTAATTGCGTTTATTTTATGGCTAAATTTGGCCAAGCCCTGACTATCAAACAACCTTAAGTGGCTTGGTGTTGCATGGATTTAGGAGTGAGTGATCCTAAACCATCTGAAAATCTGTTTGATTTATAACCTCATGAACCCTCTTTTAGAAATCATCCACGCAGCTTTATTTTTAACATGTATGCGGGCCTATAAATACTAAGTTTATATTTTGCAAAAAAAGACTGTCAGAAGGAAAAATTCATTTTCTCAGTAACTGATATGACGTGCATTTATTTATCTATCTGTTTTCAGTTTGTAAATGTAGAGGCACCATTAACTCCAGACCAGATCAAGGTCTATGACACAGCAGTTCATGTGTGGTGAGTAGTGAAAAAAAATTCAACCCTTGATGCAAAGATAGCAAAACACACGCGTAGATTTAAATGCGGAAATGAAATTACAAGGTTCTGGCGTTTGTCGTTTCTGGACCCAGAAATATGCTGTTCTTGTTTTTTTGTTTTTTGTTGTTTTTTCTATTTTTATTTATCATCTGTTTTTTATTTTATTTCAAGGAATGAGTTGAAGAAGTCACTGGAATACGCGATGGGTCGAACTAACACTGCAACTACAAGGGTGTGGTCAATATATTGGTCAAGTCACCAGCGGTTCTACAAACAACTCTGGTAAGGAAATTTTAATTATGTTTAGGTGACTACGTGCTGTAGACACTCTTGGAGTGTTCACTGCTGCCTGAGTTAGTTCCTTTTTTCACTTAGAATTTGAAGAGGAGGGCACCCATAGAAGGTTAGCCGAGAAAAACGACAAGTAGTTGTCCATTGTGAGGGTCGGCACGACATGAATTTCGCGTATCGTGGTTTTGGTTTCTGGGTCCCGTCTTCTAATAAAAACCGTCAGTCAGTGTTCGGTCTTACACGAAAAAGCGCGTTTCTAAAGGAATGTGAATAGTCCCCAGGTGCGAAAAAGTAAACACGTTATTGTATAATCCTTGGTGTCCGTTAGAACAGAAGCTTGCATTAAATGTCGACTTGTTTTGCAGCCGTATCCAAAGAGAAACGAAAACCAATGGTAATATTTCCTAGTACATGTAACTAAGAACATTTTGGTTTCACGCTGATCGAGCTATGTTCCCTTTGTTATTGTTTTTATTTTCTATTTTGCACAGCATGAGTATGAAAGTTCCTCAGATTGTGCAGGAAGTCCAGCAAGCGATACAGGATGGCTATAGTGTCGTGATTGGTCTGCAGACAACTGGGGAGGTTTGTATGGTTTCTAAGTTAGATTGCGTTACTATTCGAGAGATTTAGCACTGGGTTTACGTGAAACGACAAACTTCAGCTTTCCCTTTCACGTTTCGCGTAAAATAGCGTGAACCTGGCTGCTTTAGCTTCACGTAAGCTCACGTCATGGAGGATTTGAAGGAGCCCTTGTGTGACTTAAAAGGAATACTTTTGGTGCCCTTTTTCCGGTAATTAACTTCTATTCTGTATGGGAAAAAGTAGAGAAAATCTTACGTACACGGCAAACGCAAAACAGGTCACTCTCACGTAGAAACAGCAAAGCCCAACCGGCAAACGTGAGAAAATGAGGGGAAAACGTGGTCATGTGGTCACTCTCGCCGTTCAAGTTTCACGTATACGCGGTGCTAAATCTCTCTAATATTAAAGAAGTTTTTGGTTGAGTATCGAAAGTTATCCGGGATTTCGTTGGTTTGCTTTACTACGCTTTGTGATTAGTCTAAAAACATCGCGCCACTCTCTCGACCAATCAGATGCAAAAATAAAACAAATCGCGTTAAGGTCACGCGCATTTTCCCGCGCTTCGAGTAGTGTGCTTGTGTTGGCTTTGAGTTCTTATTGTTGCTACGATATTTTCTTTTTCTCTAACTAGCCGTTTTGATATCGTTGGTTTTGGTTTCACGGCGCTCAACCGAAAACCCCTCTAGTACTAGTATTGTTGATTACTTTGCTTTTTACTAAACGTTGCCTTTACAAACTTGTCTCAACCATTGGTTTGCGAAAAAAATGCAGTGCTGGATCACCGTAACAATACCATTACTTCATAATGTACTCCAGAACTTCCAAGTTTTTCGATGAATTTGATACTGTCATGGCTATTTTGTAACATTTTCGCTTTTTATTTTTTACTTTCAGGCAAGCTTAGAGAGTGAAATATCGCGTGGTAGAGGCGTGCTGAATAACTTTATTTCCAGTACGGAAGAAATCTTGACCAGGTTTATCACGCAATATTTTCCGACAAAGATTTCAAAATCGGTGAGTTCATCTCAACTGGCACTATAAATTTAACTTTCGTACAATTTCACTTGTCTTGTAGGAAGGCAGCGGTTCAACACTACCCTTCTCTTTTTTATTCATTTGTTAATTAATTTTTTTCTCATTCCGAAATAAAATGTGACAGATTGAATTGTTAAATTGGATTTTAGTAGTTACTCTTCCCTGAGTATATCTCCATCCGCTTTTTGCCAGTTCGAATTGTTGTTTGCCTGTTAGTTTTTTTTCGGAGGAGAGGATGCAAGAAACGAAATTGAAAAATTTAGATTGAGCTTTTGAAGATGCGCAAATTGTAACGCCGCTCTATTACAGCATCTTTTGCGGTGGCCTCTTGTCATAAAAATTATTTCCTTATTTAGAATGGTGATGTTGTGGAGGACAAGTGGAGTGTGCAAGCCAAGGATCTTTTACTCTCTTTTGTCAAGAAAATTAATCTTCCAATAAGGTTTGTATCCAAGCTGTTTGCAAGACGCTTGTCTCTTAGCAACCTCGTAATGGCCCCTACCCCACCACCGAGGCCTCCGGGGCTCAATGGTTGAACTCGAAATCTGATAGTCAAGGGTTCTATTCCTTGTTGGGGACTCAGGTTGTTTTTAAATGTCCCACGCTCGGGATAAAACGATTTCAGCTTTCGTTTCGTTTATTTTCATTTTATGCTTTAATCTTTCCCTTATTTTTGCTGGCCGTGTTTCCTATTTTTCCTCACTCGAGTCAATGGACAAGTTGTTGGGTAATTTTTACCAGTCTTTGTGTTTCACCCCGGAAAGTCAGCTTCTGTTTCAAAGTTAGTTAGCTTGTGTGAGCGCGTCCAAACAATTTCCTTTCAATTTCAGCCCACTAGATGACCTCATAAATCAACTAGGTGGACCAAAAATGGTAGCAGAAATGACGGGTAGGCGTGGTCGTGTGGTAAAAACAGAAAAACAGCCTCATCCTCATTACGAGGCTCGAGAATCGGACAGTAGCAATGTGGACAGTTTGAATATCCAAGAGGTAAGAGAGAGGTGTGTGATAGAGAAGGTGTGTGATAGAGAGGTGTGTGATAGAGAAGTCTTTCTCGATAGAAGTGTCAGTTTGTGCCGTCATTGTATTTTCATATTTTAGAGAAACAGCTTCATGAATGGAACCAAACTAGTTGCTATCATATCTGATGCGGCCAGCACAGGTAGGGCGAGTTGATATTTTTGTCTTTTCGTCAATTGAAGGTATGTTCAGGAGTAAATATCAGAGCGAAAAAGTATAAAATTTTGAAAAATTATTGAGAAATTTTCTGCAGAAAATTGATGCCATAGTTCAATTCACTCCTTGACATAAACTGCCATGAATCTCAGGAATCTCGCTACATGCCGATCTCCGAGCTGCCAATCAACGTCGCCGTGTTCACGTGACCATTGAGCTGCCTTGGAGCGCGGACAAAGCTGTGCAGCAGTTGGGCAGGTCACATCGGTCAAACCAATCAAGGTATGGTAACATCACCCTTCAAAAGGCTTCCAAAGTATGATGTGGGTTTTGATTTTGCAAGTGCAACCTGTTACTCAGTTGATTTTATTATAGCGCCGTCTGTAGTTGCTTTTTGGAACATTTACGAACAATTTCACAATTGTTTGGTGATTCTTGGAAATTTGAAAACGCGATAGGGAGAAAATTCTTAGAAAACCTTTTGTTGATTGCGATATTTTTTGTTATATTCTAGTTCACTACCCCGCTCAAACGAATATAAAACATTTCTCATTCAATAAGTAACCATGATTGGGGTGTGTCAACACGAGCTGTATGCGACCCTCTTTATTATGCCTTCATTTAGAAAATTGATATGAATGGTACAGCAACGGAATGAAAACTCGGAAATTTAAAAAATAAAGCAAGAAAAACTAGCCTACAAAACAATCTAAACTAACAACAACAAACATATGAAACATATGTGTGAACTGCGGTTATGAGACGTATATGAGGACGATTCTTCGCAGTAAAGCACTATTTGAGCAATAGTGAAAATCAGACCTGAAAAAAATTTCAGGCCTGTACGGGATTCGAACCACTGACCTCTGCGATACTAGTGCAGCGCTCTACCAATTGAGCTAACAAGCCAACTGGGAGCAGGCCATCAAATTAATTCGATATTGCATAAACTGTGGTGTTATTCACTCCTAGCTAGGTTAGAATGTCTTAGAACCCGATGAGAATTTTATTAAAAAGATTAAAAAACTTTAATAAAAGATCTAGTCTTACAGCCTACAAACAATGAAGAAAGTTTTGGACCCTAGTCGTCACTCAGGTTAATTCAAAGTCATATATCTTAAGTTGTTTTGAAACTATCTTTTTTTTAATTGAATTTTTGATCTCTCTTGTTTGTAGATGTTCTCGTATTTCTGTGAGTGCCTACATGCTACGATTGAAACTTCAAAACGCGAAGGAAGGTACGTATATGCACCCATCTTCAGTTTTAAATCAAATTGTATGTTATATGCATTGTTTTCGCTCCACACTCTCATGTAATCAAATGAAAGCTTAATACTAGTGAATCAGCATACAAAGTGGTTGCACTTAAAGCGCATGTCAGTTGAGTGTCGTGAGTCATCACAACAGCCAATCACGACAAAGGAGAATCTTACGATAAAGCAAACCGCCCGAAGCGAGGGAAAACGTGCGTGAACATGTCGCGATTGGTTTTAGTTTTACATCTGATTGGTTTACAGGGTGGCGCCAGTTTTCTCGACCAATCACTTCACAGAGCGGGGTAAAGCAAAACAAGTACAACTCCTCCTTTGCACTCTCATTGGTGAATAATGGTCGTCATGGTTCGCAAAAATTTTGCGTTATTGAAAACGTTAAGGTGTAGGTACACTGACAGTCATAGAGGTACTCTCTTTTGCCAGCAACATGCTCAGCCTGCGTTCTTGCAACAACAAAACTGGCCGCTGACCATTTACGCTCCTTCGCTTTTACTTGGAACCTGATCATCCACAATGAAAGTAGAAGCTGAGGACTCTAAGGCTTTATTTAAACACTTAGACCTCTTGAAGGGCTTTAACTCTTTATTCATTTCAACTGGAAAGTGCTGCAGACACTACTTGAATCACATTATCACCCTGAGTAATAATTTTCTTAATGTTGCGTTACATTGCATAGGTATAGTGAAGGCGTGACAGACGTATCTGGGTCCTCGATTACAATGGTCCGCGGTCCTCAACCGGTTTTTACCGACTTCCAAAAAGGTGTCATGGAAACGAAGTAAGTGGTGAATAGAGAACAACTTGTTGTCGTATTAGGTGTGAAAATTGCGATTGAGATCATGGCCGTTAAACCAGGTAACTTTCTGTATGTTTCCCTCGATAGGCACGTGACTCTAAACGTTGACCGTGGGATAGACTGGGACTCTGCCGTGAATTTGTTTCAAGAGCATGGGTCCAATAACCTGGATGGCTTTTACCGCTCTAAACGCGAACAAAGGGGACAGCGTCTGTTTTTGTTAGCAATTCTAAAGGAGTCTTCAACACATCTTTTCAACATTACAAGGTAAACAGTGATTCAATATTTAAGTTAGTAAGTCATATTTCGCATGAAATTTTACGTAATTAACTACATCCACTGAAGATTTTAGCGCGTAAAATGTGATCGAATAAACGTATGTAAAGGGAAACCGTTTTCGGTTAGGCCGGCTCTTAAAGGGTGGAGAGAGAGGAGGGACGACAATTCATGTAAAAATTGCGTTAAGGGAAAGGGGCAAGCTTTTCGAACGATATTTTGAAGTTAATTGTAAAACAGTAAATAAGTCAGCCGTTGAACCAGTTGTGATCATTCGGCTGTTTCGTGTTAAATTGCAGACCAAACACAGGCCGGTCACCATTTGAAGAAGAAAAGACCGATCTGTTACATAAATACAAAAAGATTTCACTACAAGAAGCAGGTGAAAATTCATTTTGCACTAACTTAATTGCGCAAATTGACTGCAAGATACTAGAAATCATGGAGAATATTGGAGTATGGCCTGTGTGGTGAACGGAGACGTTCACAGACCCTAAGGACGAATACTCAATTACCCAAAACTTTTACACCGTTATTCTAACAACTTAACACTCAAGAGACACACCGAAAACTCATTAATGAATACAAAAAGCCGTTCAGAGCGAGCAGAAAGCACTGAAAATATCTGCTTTACGTCGAAACGCAGATATTTTAATATTCTTTTTTAAAAACAAAGAAAAACTACTTTTCTTCACTCTCTCACTTTCGTGACATTGCGCTGCAGTGAGTGAACTCATTCAACTCCTTCGAAACATTTGCTAGTGAACCTGAGGTTGATGAAAAAAAAATGTTCTAGTCAACACAAACTGGTGTTTTGCTCTGACTCTTCTTTTGTCTCGGCTTTGTCAGAGGCCGGATGGAAATCGCAGTACGAAAGAACGAGAAATCACTGCATCCACGGTTTGGGGTGCAAGAATGGATCATCTTGTAAAAGTGAGTCTAACAAACCGTGTTAAATCTAAACCTCAGTCTGTGTTGGAATGTTTGACGATCGCACATTTAATGTTTTTAGCTAGGCAACGAGTTTTGGCACTATCAGTGGCTTGCACGCCTAGTGCTTCTGGTCAGCTATTTCATCCAGGTTGACCCACGTATTGATCGATTGATTTTATTATTTATTGACATAAAAGCTGGTTGTCGCATAACGGAGATCCATTTGTTATGCGGAGGAATAATTCCACTGCTGTCTGCCTTGGAAATAGCTATGGAAAAACACGCTGATAAACTGGGACTCACGTGAGTAAACCAATCGCTTTTTAATAAACTTTAAAAAATGGCAATGTTTGGCCCTAAGTTAACTGTTAATTTAACAATCATAGACCCATGGCCATATCTGTTTTTTCATCTGTGTTCTGGTAAAAAAATTTCAGCGGGATTCCTGGTTAAAGACTTAGCTTTGCTTAACTTTTTCTGTTTCCTCTCTTGACTTATGAATGTGTATGACCTCGCACTAATTTCATCAAAGTGCGTTTGGATTACACACGATTGATTAGTTTATCCCATCCTGATGAGGAACATGCACTGAGTTTTGGCCCATAACGATACTAAAAAACTTGGATGAGTTCAGGTAATAGTTACGGGCTAATAAGGTTTGAAACGCTTGACATTATCATCTTTATACTTACTCTTGCAGCAAGGACAGTCGCTCTTTGAGAGTAGTCCGAGTTGAACTTGATAGTGGTCAGCGGCTGGTTGGATTGCGTTACCCAGAGCAACTTATACCGGAAGTGACGTTGTTCCTGAGAGAACAAAAACTAGTCGACGCGCTTTTGGTACGTTTCATTCTACGGAATTGTTTTATGCCCCTTTAGTCAGCTGCTAAAGCTATATTAGCTGAACTGAAGATTTTAAATGACGAACTTCTGACTTTCTATGATATCCAGAAGATTCTCTCTTCCGCCAATGACAAAAAAGAAATTTAGATAATAGGGGATTTTATATCTATTCCATCCAGTCTTTCTTTGTTATACAGTAGCCGGACGTGTCCCACAAATTCACGATAAATCACTTTAAGGTCTATTATTACTAATTTTTTAGGTATGGGGCTGTGCCGCGCCATCTTCGCGCGCTAAGAGCTGCGCTATAATTGTAGTGTCAGTTGTTGACGGTGGCTAGTTTTAATCAGAGATATGATCTTATCCTTCGCGATAACAAAACAGCAATCTATATAACGCGAATGTTAATGTAGTACTTTGGGAACTCTTTGGAAAGTCTTCGGAAACTTCGGGTATTAACCGCCTCCCGGTTAGCTCAATTGGTTAGGGCACTGGACTGTTGTGCGGGAGGTCGAGGTCGAGGGTTCGAGCCCCGGCCGGACCAACACTCAAGGTCTTAAAATAACTGAGGAGAATGCGCTACCTTTCTATAATATCAAGAGATGGATAGACATTCTAGTCTTCTCGGATAGGGACGAATAAACCGTAGGTCCCGTCTCCTGCATCTATTAATTAGTTAATTTGGTTAGGCAGGGGACGTTAAAGAACCCACTCACGAGATTACTGTGATGTGGTCTGGCCTGTTTACTGAGAATTGGGGGGGGGGGGGGGGCGGGGAGCGGGGCATCTTCAAATAAGTTTCCTTCGATTGTTTGTAAACTGCTGATGCAGTCCGGCCAAATTACCCCTAAAAGTGTTGTGATACGCATTTGATCATATCTACATGTTAATTTGCGCAATATAGATATTAAATTATTATTATTAGTAGAATCTGCCGTTCTCTGCGCTTTTTATTTTCCTGGGGTAGACTTCTAATGAGTTCATAGTTGATGTAAGTTAGTATGAAAACCTTTCTCTCCCAGGAAAAACAGCGAATTGGTATTTTGGATGTGGCTGCTTCCATAAAAGATACGTCAAAACACAGTCAGGGATATGAAGAAGCAGAATCTCCAATCAACCCGAGAACTTTAACCAAGGCCACAACGCCTCTTGTTACAATTAAAAAATTCTTTAAACCCAAGCCTTCAGGGGAAAGTTCGAAGGTCACAGGAAACCCAACAGGATCGGTTGAAGAGACGGGTATTGATAAAGGTCGTCATGGAGGAGAATGTAATGCACATTTTATAAAGGAGGAGATCACAAATAGTCCGTGTATATCGAATTCAAGTACATGTAACAAACAGGAAGTGTCTGCTGATAGAATAAAAGAAGTAAAATCAGTATACTTTAGTTCAAAGGAGTCAAAAAGAGACGGGCTCTCAGAGAGTGGTACTTCCGATTCTGATCCCGGTAGAAGTACAAACGTTACGCACCATATTTCCGAGCCCTTCTCAAAGGAGAACGTACAACTTAAGACGTCCGTGAAAAGAACTAACTCTGAGGCAACGTCACGAACAAATAAACGACAAAAACAGTCAAGTATTTTATCATCGTTTGGGAAGGGGACAATTAAACCAGCGGAAAAGGCCAAGAAAAAGGAGATTTGTTGTCCCATTTGTGGCGTAAAGTTTGGGAAAGAAGTAAAAAATGCTGAGATAAATGAACACATCGATGGTTGCCTTGTTACGTAATATATTTTTATGTCACGTGATTCTCAAGCTGAGGAAATTTGGCAAACGTGTCATCAGTCGAAGGACCAGGAAAGAACATAATAAATTCCATTTCGAACTGATTTGCCTACGTGTCTGATACTTATGTTATTTTAGTTTAGTGCCGTATGTACCTTGTCACTCAGATTAAAAGGTCGATACATTAAATCCAGTTGAAGTCCTGGAGTACGCCTCACGAAGGTAAATGAATTTTATTAAGGAAAGTTCCCGCGCTGCACTTGATACTGGAAATTGATTGGCTAAGGCGAGTACGTCAATGGTTTATAACAAACTGCACGATATTTACGCGCTTATCAGCCCGCTTGGGGGGAGGGGGGTGGTTATTCAGTTATCTGGCGGTATATTCTTTCTGTTAAATATGCACCTGTGCGGTCGTATTTTCTCTGAATTTTAGTTTATTTGTTTTTTGATGCGAGTCACCAACTCAGACAATGTAGCTATTTGATGGAAGAATTCTATAATTTCAAGGTTTAAGAAGAGGAGTATCTCAATTACCTCCTGCCTCCACCCCCCTTCTCCTGTTTTTCCGTCACTGGACCTGACCAGTGACTTTGCATCCTCTTCCCATCATTTTTGATCCGTGACTGGTAGTTTTAGCTAAATATAACACCTTGGGTTGTATTTATCTCTGTAGCTCTGTGTAGTGCTACGTGTCTGCAGCGACAAAATAACGTACGGCGTATTGGTATTCGTGAGGTGTCTGTTTTAATTAAGAAGGTGTGCTTTTCAGTATTTACAAAGTAAAAGCCCTTATTAATGAAGGTCCCTTTCTTCAATAGTAGTTGTTTCTATGGAGAAATGTTGCCAAACATTTGAAGGCAACAACTGGACATGAAAAACTTACTGGCCAAGTCACAACAGTACAGTTATCACAAAAAATCTCTGATATTCTAAACTAAAGAATCCGCCACACCCAAATAACTTGTTATTCATTAAACTGTTTAAACTTGGTATTCTAAAGTAAGGAATCTCACACGGAAAACTTTAGTGCATCAAACTGTGAAAACTTGGTCTTTATCAGTTAAGAATCACAACAGAAAAACTCATTGAGTACTAAACTGAAAAAACTGAGCCATCAGTAAACGACATTCCTTAAAGAAATATAAGTCTGGCAAAACAAGGACGGGGTGTTACGCTGTAGTTAAATCCGATTAAAATTACACAAAGTACTATTCAGTTCAGTTGTCAAGTACGCACCACAGGATATATAGCTCAGTCCCAAGTGCAGATCACTTCAGAGGAGATGATTGCTTTAGGAATCCCAAATACGACTCAGTCAGTACTACATGTAGGCTTCGGAACAGTTGGTCGCAATGCCACCCGTCAACATAAAAAGAATGAAACATATAGTTCATATAAATCTCAGAAAGGTCAATGAACTACTGGGTATTGTGGAAGAACGGAGGGATAAATCAACAAAAATCTGAAAGAGAAAGAAATTGAGGTAAATTAGGAAATACAGGGTTTATTATTTACATCTCATTGAATGACAATAGTGTCTATGGCGTTGTTCCTTTCTCCTCAAAGAGTGCCGACAATTTGGACTTAAGGTGTCGTGATTGACGACATCAGCGATCTGATCTGCATGCTTCGCCCTGTAACTCCCAAGATCTCATTAATAATTCTCCTGACAGTCTTCCATATAGTTTTTATAATGTAAGTTAAGAGAATTTGGTATTGGATCAACTAATTATCCCCTAATTTATATTTTCCTTTATTCTTATCGCTTGCTTTTTTGAATTTGTACATATATTGTAAGAAGAAATTCTGTATTGGTCATTCAGATGAGCTAGTTCAATGGTTAAGAGGCATTACTGTGGAGGTAGAAATGTTCACGTGAGAAAATAAGCACAACTTACCTAAAAAGCACAAGGTAATCTTTGTTTGCCAGAGGGTGCATTTTTTTAACATCTATTTAAACACACTCGCGTTATCAACTTTACTAACAGCACTTAAATCAGCTACAATATCAACGTTCTAGCTTTATTTGCAAAACTAATATTACTCACGAAACTAACAGTACTGAATGGCAACTATTCTTGCTTACAATGATTGTATATTCATGGTCCTTTATAATCTTTTATGTATAGAATCACTTTCTTCTGAATGTCGAAAATAACCCAGGATTGATTTGGATTTGCTTTACTTCGCTCCTTAGTTGGTTCAGATTACTCGCCCCACTCTCCCAACAAATCAGTAGGCCATTTTACAGTTTTGTGCCTAGTTACCAAGCCTTTGATTTGGAGCGAGGCTGAAGGAAATCTTGTTGTGATAGATGTTTGATAAAAAAGTGATTTATATTTGACAAGAACAGGAACATTTTGCAACAAGGTCACCCTCAGCCTCACTCCGCAGCCCAGTTAGTGGGCTGTAAGCCCAAGGTCTCGAAATAATTGAGGAGAATTTGTTACCTTTCTCGAACATCAAGAAATGGTTAGCTATTCTAGTCTTCTCAGATAAGGACGAATAAATGGAGGTCCCGTCTCCTGCAGGGTTGGGGTAGGAGACGTTGAATTCCCACGCACGAGATTACTGTGTGATGGATGTCCTCCCCTGGCGTGGGATGGGTAAGTTCAAAAGGGGTTAGGTTTCAATTGGGACGAAAGTTCTGTTCCTTTCTCGAATGAATTAAATTCAAATAAATTCAAGTAAAATTCAATTAAATCCTGTTCAAAGGCTTGGCGACCAAGCACCCAATTGTAAAATGGACTATTTCAAACCTCACACCCATCGCGCGTTTTCTCGCACCTCAGGCAGTTCACTCGTTTTTATTCTACCTTCTCTTTGAATCCTTGTGATATTTCCTTCTTCTGACTGGCTGTTAAGATAACTTTGGTTTTGATTTTAACGGCACTCAATTGAAGAGCGCTCTGCACTTTAATCACGGTATGATATATTTTTACATCTTACATATTGATGACATATTTTCCACAACATTAGGGGCAAAACATCACCCGCAAGTCACCAGTACAATTCTCTGGCAACGTAATGAAATCAGACAAAAAAAAGAGAAACAGTAACACAGACAACAAAATAACACAAAACTTTCCTGATCAAATAAGAAAAGTTAACTTAACTAGTTCTAAAGAAAAAAAAAAGTGATATTTTTCGAGTTTACTAAGAAATCAATCTTAAAGATAGACACCGCTGAGTTTTTTCGTTGTGCGCGAGAACTTCTGATTCAGGGCCGATTTGTTCTCTATGCGACTAACGCCAACTCAGTTTTAAAAAAACCACGAGAACGCTTATGGTATTTAACCAAGTAATAGTGTTCGCACGATTATGGGTCAAGTGTCAAAATCTTTTTTAATTAATTACAAAGGCAAACCATAGCAAGGTTATGGACACAAGTACAAGTATTCATGAGAGAAGAAATCCGAAGTTTCAAATAGCCCCAA
This sequence comes from Stylophora pistillata, assembly GCF_964205215.1. Taxonomy (NCBI): domain Eukaryota; kingdom Metazoa; phylum Cnidaria; class Anthozoa; order Scleractinia; family Pocilloporidae; genus Stylophora; species Stylophora pistillata. Next base: position 33,545,556 of record NC_142525.1, read on the forward strand.
GACAACCTTGTCCAATCGTGAACGCGGGATGCCTTGGTTTTGCAAGTCACCCAGAATGCTTAAGTTATTTATCAAGTGCCACAGAAACGAGCGCAGTTTGAGCCATGGTTTACAGCGCTTAAGTGGTAAACATAGTAAGAACCACAGTTTCTAACTTGGATAATCTTCGATTTTACTTTACAGTTGTCGACTGAGCGGAAATAAACCGTTCTGGACACTCTGCCATCAGCTTTTGTAGGATGACCACCACTCAACCAGCCTGGTCTCTGGCCGCCACATCTTTTGAAGGTGACACACGAAGTGGGCATTTTTGTACCTGCGTATCCATTAAAACGGTACCACTTCTCATCCAGCTCATCGTCACATTTGTACGGTGTACTTGACTTATAAGATTTGTTCCTTCGAGCAGAAGTTAAAGTCTTGTAGTTACTACATTCTGGGTACAAAAAAAAAAAAAAAGACAAACAGCTTAGAATGAAAGGGGATTGTGAAATTTGCTCGTCATTCTTGTACCAACGAAGTCATTAATTTACTTGCACTCCTACCCAGAGATTGTCGTACATATTTTCTTCCATAAAAACAATGGTAAGTCATAATAGAGACAACAACGATCCTTACAGATATCGAAAGGGGCCCTACAATAGTAAAAAAAAAAAAGCTTTTTAAGCTGTTTGTGAGTTATTGATGCTGGACACTTGCACATTTTAACATTCGTACCCACCCTGAATTGCATGTACTCTTATACGAGCCTGCAGTACTTACTTTAACATTCGTACCCACCTTCAGGCTCGCAATTCAGTCCGTTCCCAATGTATTCTGAATTGCATGTACACTTATACGAGCCTGCAGTATTCTGACAAGTGGCGTCTTGATGGCAACGATGAGATCCTTCTGCACATTCGTTGATATCTAAGTAAGTAACAGAGATAAGTATTAAATATTACGGAAACTCACATGATTAGGGATAGGGGTAGAAAGGCTTCGACAGTGAAAGAAAAACAGCATATCCTCAAGGTTTGTTAGCTCATCGCAGATCCGCCAGTAGTGGCCAAAATCGTAAAAATAGCGACTAGTGGCCAAGATCGCAATTTGGCCACTAGTAGCAAAAATCGCAAATCGGCCACTAGTGGGCAATATCGCAAATCGGCCACTAATGCCCAGAATCGCAAATCGGCCACTAGTGACCAAAGTGGCAAATCGGCCTGTAGTGGCCAAAATGGCAAATCAGCTACTAATGGCCAAAATCACCAATTGACTGGCTACTAGCGGCCAAAATCGTAAATTGAACACTTGTGGCCAAAAATGCAATTCGGCCACTAGCGGCCAAAATTGTAATTTGGCCATTAGTGGCCAAAATCGAAAATCGGCCACTAGTGGCCAAAATCGCAAAACGGCCAGTGGTTGCCAAAATGGCAAACTGGCCACTAACGACCAAAATGGCAAATTGGCCACTAGCAGCCAGAATGGCAAATTGGCCACTAGTGGCCAAAATGGCAAATTGGCCACTAGCGGCCAGAATGGCAAATCCGCCACCAGTGGCCAATGATGGTAAATCGGCCCCAGTGGCCAAAATGGCAAATCGGCCACTAGTGGCCAAAATGGCAAATCGGCTACTCGTGGCCAAAATGGCAAATCGACCACTAGTGGCCAAAATTGTAAATTGGCCACTTGTATTGTGGCTGAGAACACAAATCGCGTACTAGTGGCCAAATTCACAATTTGACCATCAGTGGCCAAAATCGTAAATCGGCCACTACTGGCCAAAATCAGAAATTGGCCACTAGTGGTCAAAATCGCAAATTGGCCACTAGTGGCGAAAATCGTGAATCGGCCACTTATGGCCAAAATTAGAAATGGGCCTCTAGTGGCGGAAACCGCAAATTGGCCACTAGTGACCAAAATCGCAATTGGGCCATTATTGGCCAAAATGGCAAATCGACTGCTAGTGGCCAAAATCCTAAATAGGTTACTACCAAAATGGCAAAATGGCAATTCGCTTCTGAGCCTTTCCTTTTCAAGAATTAAATTTTATGTCTTCATTAGGTGATAGTGATGATGGTTTTCCCCACCACTGCAACTGCTTTTCCCGTCTCCTTGAAATCCTGGTTTGCAGCTACAGAAGTAGGAGCCCTCAGTGTTTTGGCATTTTGCGTTGCTATGGCAATCGTGAGTCCCCTCTACGCATTCATTGATATCTAGAAAGTCACTCAACAGAGAAAAAACGCAAGTGATATGCACAAAAAACCGTATTGAGATCTGGCAATGAGATTCTACTTTTTTCACAGTAGGGTAAAGTCCATCCTGATGAAGTACATGCACATGTGTAATTCACATGACTGTTTACGCACGCTGCGCTGTTCTGACACTTATGTTTGATGCAATAGTCAGCGACTAAATCAAGAAAAAACAACAAATTATCAACATTTTAAAAGATTCCAGGTATTTTCTGTCAATATTTGCCACCCACATATGAGAGAAGAAAGAGCTGATATCTTCCTACCCTCTGTTTTCATGTCACAGCGAGCCAACATGCTCTTTCCAGATCTGGTGGAATCCAACCAGTAATTTCCGCTGACCGCTTGTTCACCTTCATTTGCCTTGATCTCTCTACACGAATTACCTGGCAGCTCAGGAATGGAACCTAGTGGAACTGAGTTTGAACGAAATAGAAATTAACGTTTGGAAAAGCTGTTTTTGAGCCGGCGTTCCACGGGAAGATACGAAAACGAGAGGGCGTCGAGGCAATCAGTGACTATGGTTGAAACCTTTAGTTCGTGTTTGCACAAAAACGCATTCGCTTTAGCAGCAAATCAGTTGTAAGGAAAAATTTTGAGATTTCTATCCGTGCCCTCAGTACCCGTTTCGTTGGTTAATCTCAACAAGGAATGCAGAAATTACTTGACATTGGGACTTTGGAAGCCTGCGTAGGGAATTACTTGACATTGGGGCATGGAAGCCTGCGCAGCCCTGCGTAGGGAAAAGGATGCGCGAGTCCTCATTTTTCGTCTTTTTCGTTCATAATGCTTCGTTTCTTGGTCCTTTACCAGAACAATGAACAATTACGACTTTTCATGTTTCTTGTCTAACGCAAAATTTAGGTCCTGATTTTTTTTTTTTTTTATGAAAATGGATTTGTGTTCATCCGATTTTAAACAGAGTAACTTTCGATCGCGATCGTGCTTTTCATAGCTCTTTCACTTTTAGCTACTTCAAAGGACGACTGCAAATATCATGGATATCACTTAATTACCAGGTTTAGCGTAATCCAGTCCAGATGTTTCTGAGGTCACAAACTCGTTTCTCAAGAATAATTTTCGTTTCACTAGAGTTCCTACCTCTTGTAGAACTTTTCATGTAGTATCGTTCCAAGTCTTTAACAAAATCCTCCGGCCTGGCCTCCTTAGTTCTGTTGCTTAACTCACATATTCCTTTCACCATGACGTTATAACTTTGGCATCTGACATCAGCGAGGCAGGCTTCTCTGCATTCTAGTGTACCTGGTTTGATTTTCAACGTCTTAAAGGTGTGGCCTTTAAGCATCATTTGATAGATTGAGTAAAGATCCGTTCCACACTGCTGGGCGGTAAGATGTCGGGGCACGAGAGACAACATTAGCAGCACTGTAATGTGGCTTTTGATTTGTTGTCGAGCCATTTATTGTAGATGCGATTTCTGATCTTAAAAAGAAGAAATAAACTGTCTAAAAGTATCATTTTCATTTTTCACCCCAATATTCTGTTAGTGTAACTTCTTAAGAACGAGCATGCGGGTGGAAGTATTTTCCAATTAATTTTTCCGTTAATTATCGTGCAAATTGAAGTTTGCAAGCACCACGTTAATTGTTAAATCACAGGCTGCCCAAGCGTGCTGTGTGTGATTTTGGAACTAGAGGTCATTTACGGGAGTACCTAACATATTAAGATCGAATTTTAAGCGTAAGCGCGGGCCATTAAAAAAATTTGAGAAAAATTAAAAAGGATAATAAAAGCGAGGAATATAACGTGTGAAGTGTTGAGGGGTTTTACCACTCGCTTGGCAAATTAACAAGAAGTACTGAGACTCTGTAATTTTCTTCTTTATTCTCCTATACTGCTGCTTCTACTTCAGCTAATATTCTCTCTCTTTTGTTCCACTGCTTATTTCTACTACTTTCAGAAAGGAGTGCTCCAGTATTAAATACAAAAATCACAGACATATGTTTGGGTTAGCTAACCGTGGGAACTTCCAAAACAGGATGTTCAGTGTAGGTAAAACTCAAGGTCAGTTTTACCAACTCAAACATGACCACCTAGCAAACTAGTTATCTTCAACCATAACAAGGGATTAAAATGTCTAGCACGGTAAGTGCTGAGCCAAGTTCAAGCACACACTAAAAATAAATGATCAAAACTATAGATTCATCAAAATAGCACGTAGGGGCGAAAAGGCGAGACTTAATAAAACAAAAAGGTAAACCTAAAAATGCTTGAAATATCGAGCCTTGAAAACGCTCTACAACAAAAGTACAAATCCCACAAAAATCGATCGATCTCCCTGAAATTTCCACCCGCGAGAGCGCTTTGCTATTACCTACTGGTAACGTTCGAGCGGCAAAACTTTCCAAATTCCTCTGCACCGATCTGAGAGACGCTTCGTTTTACCAACCGTTTTGGCGAAATCGCTTTGTAGTGACGAGTACTCCGTTTGGCCTTACTACGGGATACTAATATCGAAACGCTTCTGACCAAATAAATGACTCTCCAGGGAATCGATAGGAAGGTTGTCACCTTTGCCCCATTGCCAAACAACACCGTCCGAGGGGGCGTGCGTGTAATTCGAACGGATGCGCTTCGATATTTGAATCCCGCAGTAATGCCAAACAAATTACACGTCACTACAAAGCGATTTAGCCAGAATGGTTAGTAAAACGGAGCGAAATTTTCTTTCTTTTTATTTTTATGACTTTTCCTTTTTTTAAGGGCCTGCGCTTACGCTTAAAATTCGATCTTAATATGTTAGGTATTCCCGTCAATGACCTTCAATTAGTCCCAAAATCACACACAGCACGCTTGGGCCGCTTGTGGTTAAATGATCTTGGCGTTATTTTCCAATCTTCCATGATAAGTACGTCGAAGATAGGTAGCTTTCATTGAGGTCTTTCAACAGCTCTTCCGATGGAATATTAGCCACCTTTATGCTCTTCAATTTCCCTTAATTTCTTTGTTTGGGTTAGCCATGTTTGTCATGAGTCTTAATAAGGATCAGACTTATAGTAATTCCTTATAGTCATTGCTTATAGTAATTTATGCATGAGCCTTAAAATCACAGGATGAGGTCAAGGTGACTCAGCAATCAAACTGAAGAAATTAAACTTAAGAAAATTAAGCGAATTTTGGGGTTTTTTTGCAGCGAATTGAGCGACTTAAATGTGGGGATTTTGAAATTACAGTGGATTGAGAATGAGCAGAGAAGTTTAACCCAGATTCCGAAATCCATACTCTCTGTTGTTTTATTTTGTTGTCAGTTTGTGTTTCGCTAAGGTGAGGATGAATCCTTTTCATTAAAATTGTTTATAAAAAGTTACTGTTTCTTAGCTAATGAACATGCAAATAAAAATGATAAAGAAGAAAGGGTAGAACATGGACTCTTTAGTAGGCTAAGCGATAACATTCATATACACCTGTCTGCTTCATTCGAATGATTACATTTAACCAAAATCATCACCGAGGGAAGGATTCGTGTTTCTTTCTCTCTTATGGGTGAGGTTTGTCTTTTGCGTGTTGCGAAAACAATTTGGTTTAACTTGAAATGTGACACTCAAAAATCTTTTCGAATGACGTGTCTGTGCCTCAGACACAACGACGTGAAAAGAGATTTGAAATCGAATGGACAATCTCGCTTTAACTTAGATCTTCTGGTAATAAACTTGTAAGCAATGCGAACTATAGACAGGTCGTGAATTATAATTTAAGTAGATAGAGACAAATAAAAAGACAGAACTTAGAATATAATCCCTAGTTCAATGACATGCGCCAACAGAGAGAGGAAATAATCAAAATTACAGAGTACAACTGCGGAGCGTAGTTTTTTTTTTTTCTGCATTTAATAAGAAAACCTTTTTCTATCTCATAGTCACATGTTTTGAATGAAGCGTCATACAACTTACCTAGTAGAAATAAGAAATAGTTCCGCAAGCTCTTTTCAGGTGGAATTCTCCTCTTTATTTCAATAGTACCAAACTAAACTGAGGTTCATATAAACATTCACTGAACTACAAAACCTATTCAAAACTTTCTGAATAGCTATTACCCCTCTGAGGACCTCCATATACCCCGGGGTGAGATGTTCGTGAGCACAGCAACTCTTGGCAGACCAAAAAAGCAAGGTCGATATATATGTCCCCGTTTTTCTCAAATCGTTTTACGTAACTACTATGAAGAGCAGATATTCTCGTAAATCAAGCCTGGCTTACCTGTAGTTCTCTAAAAGTGAAAGATAACCACATAGAATTTCATTCGTCATAAATACCCAGTGGGCGACATACTTGTGGCGAATTAATTATAAGCTGATTTAAATATGAAAAAGTTCGGAGTCTCCGTACATTTTGTAGAAAACTGTCGTGACTTCTGACACAATAAAGTCATCCTTTCTTGTAAGATGCAAAGAAATACAAATTTGTGTCCCCCATCCATACAGCGAAAAAAGAGTGACGAATATTTTCCCTTAAGTTTTCAAAATCTCTCATCCTCCTTTTTTTTACCTTCTTTGAATTCTGCAAACTTTCGGCCTGCATTATGTTTTATTTATTTTTTCATAAAGAATTAGTCCATGCTTAGTGTGCGTATATTGCAGTGTGATGCACGCGGAAAGTTTGGAGAGCACTAATGAAGCGTAAGAATCGCTCAAGACGCATCAGTTATGCGTAAGATTGATAACAGTATCAAGATTTAGCAAAACGATTTTAGATTCTACCTTTTTCAAAGTAGTTTCCAGTCCATCCCGATGAATCGCACGTGTACGTGTAATGCACGTGACCTTTTAAACAGGTTGCATTGTTCTGACACTAATGTTGGAAGCACTGGTCTGCAACTATTTCAAAAGATATAGCACATGACCTAGCACGCTTCCGTCTTATTCCTGTAAATGCTTGTCGGGTATAATTACGAAAATGGGGTATTGAAGCAAGAAAGCTGTCATTTGTTTCGGCTGACTAAATATACCATTTCAAATGATATAAAACGATATAGCAGGCGCCTTAGGAATTGACAGTCTTCCATATAGTTCTTATGATGTAACTAAGAGAATTTGGTATTGGATCAACCAATTATCCCCTAATTTATATTTTTCTTTATTCTTATCACTTACTTGCCTTCTTGAAATCGTACAGATATTGTAATGAGAAATTCTGTATTGGTCATTTATAGGAGTTCAATGGTTGAGAGGCATTGCTGTGGACGTAAAAAATGTTCACGAGGGGAAGAAAATAAACACAACCTAAAAAGCGCAAGGTAATCTTTGTTTGACAGAGTGTGCATTTTTTTGACATTTATTTAAACCCACTCACGTTATCAACTTTACTAACAGCACTTGTACCAGCTACAATATCAACGCTCTAACTTTACTTGCAAAACTAATATCACTCACGAAACTAATAATACTGAATGGCAACTATTCTTGCTTACAATGACTGTATTTTCATGGTCCTTTGTAATCTTTTGGGTATAGAGTCACTTTCTACCTGAATGTCGAAAATAAGCTAGGATCGATTTGGATTTGCTTTACTTCGCTCTTTGATAGGTCTAGATTACTCACCACACTTTCCCAACAAATCATTAGGCCATTTTATAGTTGTGTGCTTAGTTACTAAGCCCCTGATTTGGAGAGAGGCTGAAGGTAACCTTGTTGTGATAGATGGTATGATAAAGAAGTAATTTACATTTAAAAAGAACAATAACATTTGACAACAAGGTCACCCTTAGCCTCACTCCTGTTTAAAGGCTTGGTGACCAAGCACCCAACTGTAAAATGGACTATTGCAAACCTCACACCAATCGCGCCTTGGCTACTTGCGTTTTCCCGCGCCTCAGGCAGTTTACTCGTTTTTATTCTACCTTCTCATTGGCTCCTTGTGATATTTGCCTTGTTCTGATTGGCTGTTGTGATAACTTTGGTATTGATTTTACGACACTGAATTGAAGAGCGCTCTGCACTTTAATTACAGTATACTATATTATTTACATCTTGCAGATTGATGACATATTTGCCGTAACATTAGGAGCAAACCATCACCCACAAGTCACCAGTTAAATTCTCTGGCAACGTCAAAAGCATCACATGATACGTACAAGACTAACTTTACCGAACTAAGAGGGAAAATGTTTGACGTAATGAATGTAAAAAATGAGTAAAAAAATGAATATGTAAATATAAACCAATAAATCAGAAAAAAAAAAAAGAGAAACAGCAACACAGACAACAAAAAAACACAAAACTTTCATTATCATATAAGAAAAGTTAACCTAATTAGTTCTAAAGAAAAAAATGATATTTTTCGAGTTTTACTAAGAAATCAATCTTAAAGATAGACACCGCTGAACTTTTTCGTTGCGCACGAGGACATATGATTCTGGGCCGATTTGTTCTCTGTGCGACTAACACCAACTCAGTTGAAAAAAATAAAAAACGAGAACGCTTATGGTATTTAACCAAGTAATAGTGTTCGCACGATTATGGGTCAAGTGTCATAAAATATTTTTGAATTAATTACAAAGGCAAACCATAGCAAGGTTATAGACACAAGTACAAGTATTCATCAGAGAGGGAGTCCCAACTTCCAAATAGCCCCAAGACAACCCAGTCTAATCGTGAACGTCGGATGCCTTCGTTCCGCAAGTCACCTAGAATGCTAAAGTTATTTATCAAGTGCCACAGAAACGAGCGCAGTTTGTGACATGGTTTACAGCGCTTAAGCGGTAAACATAGTAAGAACTACAGTTTCTAACTTGGATAGTCTTCGATTTTACTTTACAGTTGTCGACTGAGCGGAAATAAACCGTTCTGGACACTCTGCCATCAGCTTTTGTAGGATGACCACCACTCAGCCAGCCTGGTCTCTGGCCGCCACATCTTTTGAAGGTGACACACGAAGTGGGCATTTTTGTACCTGCGAATCCATTAAAACGGTACCACTTCTCATCCAGCTCATCGTCACATATGTACGGTGTACTTGACTTATAAGATTTGTTCCTTCGAGCGGAAGTTAAAGTCTTGTAGTCACTACATTCTGGGTATAAAAAGAAAAGACGAACAGCTTAGAATGAAAAGAGATTGCGAAATTTGCTCGTCACCCTTATACCAACGAGGTCACTAATTTCCTTGCACTCATACCCAGAAATTGTCATACAGATTTTCATGATAGAGGGAACAACGATCCTTACAGCTATTCATTAGTGATGCTGAACACTTGCACATTTTAACATTCGTACCCACCTTCAGGCTCGCAATTCAGTCCGTTCCCAATGTATTCTGAATTGCATGTACACTTATACGAGCCTGCAGTATTCTGACAAGTGGCGTCTTGATGGCAACGATGAGATCCTTCTGCACATTCGTTGATATCTAAGTAAGGAACAGAGATAAGTCTTAAGTATTACGGAAACTCACATGATTAGGGATAGGGGTGAAAAGGCTTCGACAGTAAAAAAAACTACTTCTTACAAATGGGAAAAGCAGCAGATCCACAAGGTCTGTTAGCCCATCGACATTAGGCAAACTTTAGAGAGGAAATTAAGCCTACCACTAGCTGACCAATGACAAGTCTGCTACAGTAAAGAACGTTTACCATCTACACAGCTTGGACCTATCACCAAACCAGTGGTTCTGTGGCTGAGTAAGTAGTAGCGCCCACTTAATGTCTAGGAGAAAGGGGTTCAAATTCCTTATAAAACTGAATTTTTACAGACCTCTTTTCTGTAGTCGAAAATCGCCAATCGGCCACTAGTGGCCAAAATCGCCAATCGGCTACTATTGGCCAAAATCGCAAATCGACCACTAGTGGCCAAAATCGCAAATCGGCCACCGTTGGCCGAAATCGCAATTCGGCCATTAGTGGCCAAAATCGCAAATTAATCCGCCACTGGTGGCCCAAATCGCCAAACGGCAGTTAGTGGCCAAAATCGCAGGTCGGCCACTAGTGGCCAAAATGATAAATCAGCTACTAGTGGCTAAAGTCGCTAATCGCCCACTAGAGGCCAGAATCGCACATCGGCCACTAGTGGCCAAAATTGCAAATCGGTCGTCACTAGTGGCCAAAATCGCAAATCGGCCACTAGTGGCCAGAATCGCTAGTCGGGCACTAGTGTCCAAAGTCACAAATCGGTTACGAGTGGCCAATATTGCAAATCTGTTACTAGTGGCCAATATTGCAAATCTGTTACTAGTGGCCAATATTGCAAATCTGTTACTAGTGGCCAATAATGAAAATCTGTTACTAGTGGCCAATATCGCAAATCTGTAACTAGTGGCCAATATTGCAAATCTGTTACTAGTGGCCAATATTGCAAATCTGTTACTAGTGGCCAATATTGCAAATCGGTTACTAGTGGCCAATATTGCAAATCGGCCACCAATATCCAGAATCGTAATTCGGCCACCAGTGGCCAAAATCGGAAGTCAGCCACTAGTGGTTAAAATCTCAAATCGGCAAATCGGCCACTAGTGGACAAAATCGCCAATCGGCCACAAGTGGTTAAAATGGCAAATCGGCCACTAATGGCCAGAATTGTAAATGGACCACTAGGCAAAATTGCAATTCGGCCACTAGCAGCCAAAATCGCAAATTTGCCACTAGTGATTAAAATCTCAAATCGACCACCAATGGCCAAAATTGGAAATCGGCCAGTAGTGGACAAAATTACAGATCGGCCACTAGTGGCCAAAATCGCACATTGGCCACTTGTGGCCAAAATCGCAAATCACTTACCTGTGGCAAAAATCGCTAAACGGCCACCGTGGCCAAAATCGCAAATTGGCCACTAGTGGCCCAAATCGGCAAACAGCCACTAGTGGCCAAAATCGCAATTCGGCCATGTTACGTGCACGAATGACCAACAAATGTCCGCTAACAAAGCATATATGAAAGTAGGCTCCCGAGTACGATATATGGCACGCAACAAAAATGTAACAACAAGCAGTTACCCATTTTAACTATTATTTAATTAGTTTTACATTGTCTAATTTACTTAGGTTAAAGATTAAGTTAAGCAGTTCATAAAGCAGGCTTACAATCCTTCATGCCGTGTAAGTGTTCGTCGTCTTGATCAACTTCCAATTCCAACATCCGCCGACTGAAGACCACAGCGCTTGGCTTTCTTGATTTATCGCATTCTTTCCTTGTACACAAACTCTTCCGGAGGACTCCATAGTAAACTCTGTATTCTCTATCTTCTTCCTCTCTCGACTATCGTCTTTTTCATCTCTTTCTTCTCTCCGGATATCGCAAGGTCAGAAGGTCATAGCCTTGTCACATCATAGCTTCCAAAAGTTCAGTCAGCAAGCCACGAGGGTATGCCCTCGGGCAAATCTCCTTTGTACTTCTCACAAGCCAGCTTTTATACATTTACTTTACTTATCTAGAATGTTCTATTACTATCTATGGCGTATTACAAGTTGTACTATTTTTGGAAACTGCTGAGTCACATGAAAGAAGTTTCTGGAATATTACAGATTATAGATAATTCTCGAAAAGTCTGGGATTGCGTGACAGATTCAGAAAAAATAATTTGATACTCGTAACAGCCACCAGTGGCCAAAATCATAATTTGGGCACTAATGACCAAAATCGCAAATTGGTCATTAGTGGCCAAAATCCTTATTGGGCCACTAGTGGCCAAAACTGCGAAATGGCCATTGGTTACCAAATTGTAAATTCGCAGTTCTCTGCTGAGCTTTTCCTTTTCCAGAATTAGACCAAATTATTGTCGTAATTAGTTCATATTGATGATGGTTTTCCTCACCACTGCATATGTTTTTCCCGTCTCCTTGAAATCCTGGTTTGCAGCTACAGATGTAGGAGCCTTTACTGTTTTGGCATTTAGCATTGCTATGGCAATCATGAGTCCCTTGTATGCATTTATCGATCTCTAGAAAGTCACACAACAGAGAAAAAACGCAAGTGATATGCACTAAAAACCTTCTTGAGATTTAACAATAAGATTCTACCTTCTTCACAGTAGGGTAACAGTCCATCCTGATGAAGCGCATGCACATGTGTGATTCACATGCCCGTTTACACACGCTCCATTGCTCTGGCACTGCTGCTTGATGCAATAGTCACACTAGTGGCCAGAATTGCACATCGGCCACTAGTGGCCAAAATTGCAAATCGGTCACGAGTAGCCAGAATCGCAATTTAGCCACCATTGGCAAAATTTACAAAACGACCACCAGCGGCCAAAATCGCAATTTGGCCACTAATGGCCAAGATCGCAAATCGGCCACTAGTGCGGCCAAAATCCCCACCCAGGGGAAGGACATCCATCACACAGTAATCTGGTGTGTGGGAATTTAATGTCTCCTACCCCTCCTGCAGGAGACGGGACCTCCATTTATTCGTCCCTATCCGGGAAGACTAAAAATATCTAACCATTTCTTGATGTTGTAGAAAGGTAGAAAAATTCTTCTCAACTATTTTAAGACCTTGAGCGTTGGTCCGGCCGGGGCTCGAACCCTCAACCTCCCGCACAACAGTCCAGCGCTCTATCCATTGAGCTAACTGGGACGCGGTCATCATATGTAATTCACATGCCCGTTTAAACACACTGCACTGTTCTGACACTGATGCTTGATGCAATAGTCAACAACTAAACCAAAGAAAAAAACAACAAATAATCAACATTTTAGAAGATTCCAGGTATTCTCTGTCAATATTCGCCACCTACATGTGAGAGAAAAAAGAGCTGATATATTCCTACCCTCTGTTTTCATGTCACAGCGAGCTAACATGGAGTCTCCAGATCTGGTGGAATCCAACCAGTAATTACCGCTGACCGCTTGTCCACCCTCACTTGCTTTGATCTCTTTACACGAATCACCCGGCAGCTCAGGAATGGAACCTAGAGGAACTGAATTTGAACGAAATAGAAACATTTGGAAAAGCTGTTTTTGGGATGGTGTTCCGTGGGAAGACAAGAAAACGAAAGAGCGTCGAGGCAATCATTGTCTTTGTGGTTGAAACCTTTCAAAAGTTTGTGTTTGCGCAGCCCTGCGTAGGGAAAAGAATGCGCGAGTCCTCATTTTTCGTCTTTTTCGTTCACAATGCTTCGTTTCTTGGTCCTTTACCAGAACACTGAACAATTACAGCTTTTCATGTTTCTTTTCTAACGCAAAATTTAGGTCCTGATTTTTTTTTTTTTTTTTTTTTATGAAATGAATTTGTGTCCATCCGGTTTTAAACAGAGTAACTTTCGATCGCGATCGTACTTTTCATAGCTCTTTCACTTTTAGCTACTTCAAAGGACGGCTGCAAGTATCATAGATATCACTTAATTACCAGGTTTAGCGTAATCCAGTCCAGATGTTTCTGAGATCACAAACTCGTTTCTCATAAATAATTTTCGTTTCACTAGAGTTCCTACCTCTTGTAGAACTTTTCATGTAGTATCGTTCCAAGTCTTTAACAAAATCCTCCGGCCTGGCCTCCTTAGTTCTGTTGCTTAACTCACATATTCCTTTCACCATGACGTTATAACTTTGGCATCTGACATCAGCGAGACAGGCTTCTCTGCATTCTAGTGTACCTGGTTTGATTTTCAACGTCTTAAAGGTGTGGCCTTTAAGCATCATTTGATAGATTGAGTAAAGATCCGTTCCACACTGTTGGCTGGTAAGATGTCGGGGCACGAGAGACAACATCAGCAGCACTGTAATGTGGCTTTTGATTTGTTGCCGAGCCATTTGTTGTAGATGCGATTTCTGATCTTAAAAAGAAGAAATAAACTGTCTAAAAGTATTATCATTTTTCACTCCAACATTCTGTTAGCGTAACTTCTTAAGAACGGGCATGTACTGAAAGGGTAGAGGGTGTTTTCTAATTAATTTTCCTGTTAAAAATCGTGCAAATTGAAGTTTGCAAGCACCACATTGATTGTTAAATCACGGGCGGCCCAAGCGTGCTGTCGGTGTGTGATTTTGGGACTAAAAGGTCATTAACAGAAGTACCTAACATATTAAGATCGAATTTTAAGCGTAAGCGCGGGCCATTGAAAAAAATAGAGAAAAATTATAAGGGATAATAAAAGCGATGAATATAACGTGTGAAGTACAAATTCCGCAAAAGTCGATCGATCTCCCTGAAATTTCCACCTGCGAGAGCGCTTTGCTAATATCTACCGGTACCCATTCGAGCGGTAAAAATTTCCAAATTCCTCTGCATCGATCCGAGAGACACTCCGTTTTACCAACCATTCTGGCTAAATCGCTTTGTGGTGACGCGTAATCCATTTGGCTTTACTTCGTTCTTATCAACCGAGCGGGAGGTCTGTATGGGAGAATCTTGACCGAGGTCGCCAGTACAGACCTCACTGCGTTCGGTCTGTACCAGCGACCGAGGTCAAGATTCTCCCATACAGACCGACCTAGCTCGGTTAATAAGATGTTTATTATATGACTGTTTCTTATATGCCAATTTTTTATATTCTTTGTACCTTTTATTTCTAGACCGGTCTAGATGCCTGTCTAGATGGGAAAATCTAGACCGCTTTCAATATTAATTTCAGCCAATCAAATTCGGGAATTCGGTAGTTCCCAGTCCTTGTGAGACACTGCCATATAATGATACGGGATACCAATATCGAAACGCCTCTGACCAATCCGTTTGGGGAGTCGTGTGCGTAATTCGACCGCATGCGCTTCGATATTTGAATCCCGTTGTAAGACCAAACGGATTACGCGTCACTACAAAGCGATTTAGTCAGAATGGTTGGTATGACGAAGCAAGTTTTTCTTTTCTTTTTTTTTTATAGTCTTTCCTGTTTGTAACGGCCCGCGCTTAGGCTTAAAATTCGATCTTAATATGTTAGATATTCCCGTTAATGACCTTCAAACCCAAGATCACAAAAAGTACGCTTGGGCCGCCTGTGGTTAAAATGATCTTGGCGTTATTTTCCAATCTTCCATGATAAGTATGTCGAAGATAGTTAGTTTTAATTAAGGTCTTACAACAGCTCAATTCCTTTGTTTGGGTTAGCCATGTTTGTCATGAGTCTTAATAAGGATAACGTCTTGACTTACATTAAATCATGCATGAGCCCTACTATAGCTTGTAGAATCACAGGATGAGGACAAGGCGACTGAGCAATCAGACTAAAGAAATTAAACTTTAGAAAATGAAGAGTAGAGTAGACATCTATATTTATACAGGATAGCCCCTTCAGTGTAGTAAACACTGGTATCAACGGGGGTCCTGTTACCCACCCATCCCCCCCCCCAGGGGAGGACATCCATCACACAGTAATCTCGTGCGTGGGAAATTAACGTCTCCCGCCCCAAACCCTGCAGGAGACGGGACCTCCATTTATTCGTCCCTATCCGAGAAGACTAGAATATCTAATCATTTCTTGATATAGAAAGGTAGCATATTCTTCTCAATTATTTTAAGACCTTGAGTGTTGGTCCGGCCGGGGCTCGAACCCTCGACCTCCCGCACAACAGTCCAGCGCTCTATCCATTGAGCTAACTGGGAGGCGAATTTTGTTTCTTGTTGTTGTTGTTGTTTTTTTCTGGTAGTAAATTGAGCAACTTAGATGTGAGGATTTTGAAAACACAGAGGATTGAGGATGAGCTGAGAAGTTTGACCCAGATTCCGAAATCCATAGTTGTTTTATTTTGTTTTCAGTTTGTGTTTCGCTAAGATGAGGATGAATCGTTTTCATTAAAATTGTTGACAAAAAGTTACTGTTTCTTCGATAATGAACATGCAAATAAAAATATAATGAAGAAGAAAGGCTCGAACATTGACTCTTTATTAGGCTAAGCGATGACATTCATATTCCCTTGTTTATAGATCAATTTTACATCATCAAAAGGCAAACATCTACATCATTTTCCAGTAAAATCATCCTAAGAAAAGAACATTTAAAGAAACTGATTTTTCATTCGAATGATTACATTTAACTGAAATCATCACCGAGGGAAGGATTCGCGTTTCCTTCTCTCTTATGGGTGAGGTTTATAATTTGCGTGTTACCCAAACAATTTAGTTTAACTTGAAAAATGAGTCATAAAATCTTTTCGAATAACATACGCTTCAGACAAAACGAAGGGAAAAAACTCTTGCAATCGAATGGGCAATCTGTCTTTAACTGAGGTCTTGTGGTCCAAATTAAAACTTGCAAGTAGGACGAACTAAGGAAACCGTACGTTGACTACAGCTCCTTAATTACAGCTTAAGAACATATATATCTTATATAAATATATATATATATTTGCATTTTAGAAGACAACTTTTTATGTCCCAAAATCACGTTTTGGAATGCATTGTTATACAACCTACCTAATGCAGATAAAAAGTTGTTCCAAAGGCCCTTTTCCGGTGGGTTTTTCCTTCTTACCGCAACGGTAATCAAACTAAACTGAAGTTCATATAAAAAATTCATTGACCTTTAAGTAATTACCGATTCCAATCTTTCTGAATAGCTCATTGCCCCCTGAGGACTTCCATATGCCCTGGGGGGACGTGTTCGTGAGCGCAGTAACTCTTGACTGAGGTATTAAATTTCCTCGTATGTCCTTATAGACCGAAAAAACAAAGTCGATCTATATGTCCTCGTTTTCCTCTAACAAATCTTCCTGGATAACTATTATAAAGTGCAGATATTCTCGTAAATCAAGCTTGGCTTAGCTTTTCTTCTCTAAAAGTGAATGATAACAATATAGAGTTTCATTTATCATAAGTACCTAGACTGGGCGGCATATTTATGGCAAATTAATCATAAGCTGATCTAAATTGCAAAACTTCAGAGTCTAAGTACATTTTATAGAAAACTGTCGACTTCTGACACAATGAAACCATCGTTGCCCATAAGATGCAAAGAAAAATACAAATTTGTGTCCTTCATCCATAAAGCAAAAAAGAGTGACGAATATTTTCCCTTTAGTCTTTAACTTATCCCATCCTTTTTTTTTTTCACCCTCTTTGAATTCGTTAAACTTTTGGTACATTATGTTTTATTTACCTTTTTTACATAAAGAATTGGTCCATGCTTAACATGTGTATATCGAGTTCACGGTGATGCACGCGGGAAGTTTGGAGAGTACTAGAGAAGTGTAAGAGTCGCTCAAGGCGCAGCTGAGAGTAACTCCAGCTTCTTGATTGCCCTCCAAACTTTCCAAGTGTATCCATAAGTCGATAAAGACACTGCTAAAGTATGAACCAATTCTTTTATAACATAGCATGCTGACACAGGTTCTGCTAACACATGCACACGTCATGTTATGGATATAAGACCGTGTGTACGTAAGGGTTTTTACCATAATAGCTCGTTAAGTATTAGTTAGGGATAATATGATTTGTTCCTCTAGCTCAAACATTCTGCAACTCTAACAAAAAAAACGAACTACGAAAACTGCTTGTTTTTTCTTCAAAGCTTTGTGCAGTTTGCCGGTGCAAATTAAGTTTCTCATCTTTAGTGAATAGTCCGCGCGCCTAAAGTTACTTTCATGCATAGGTATATTTATGCGTTTGTGGCCTCCTCCATCGCATAAACGACATTTAACTTATCCTTACAAAGAATTACCTTTGTTTACAGTTTTGCAATGGGATATATAACTCCCTTTTCTTCTTCCCTTGATAGATTAAATTTTAACTGGTGCGTAAAACAAACCTTTAAAGAGTAAAAGAAAAAGAACGATAATGGTTGTTTTTCTGCAAAGCGGCTTTGTGCAGTTTGCAGGTGCAAATTAAGTTTCTCATCTTTGATTAATAGTCCGCGCGCCTAAAGTTGCTCTCATCCATAGACAAATTTATGCATTTTGGCCCCCTCCAACGCACAAATTAAACGACATTTAACTTATCCTTGCAAAGGATTACCTTTGTGTACAGTTTTGCAATGGGCTATACAACTCCCTTTTCTTCTTCCCTCAATAATTTCAATTTTAATTGGTGCGTGAAACAAACCTTTTAAGAGTTAAGGAAAAAAATGATAATGGCTTTTATTTTCTTTAAAGCTTTGTGCAGTTTGCAGGTGCAAATTTAGTTTCTCATCGTTAATGAATAGTCCGCACACCTAAAGCTACTTTCATGCATTGACATATTTATGCGTTTGTGTCCTACTCATCGCATAAACGACATTTAACTTATCCTTGCAAATGTTTACTTTTGTGTATAGTTTTGCAATCGGATATATAACCCCCGCCTTTTCTTCTTGCCTTAATACATTAAATTTTTAATTGGTGCGCATAACAAACCTTTTAAGAGTAAAGGAAAAAATGATGATGGTTGTTTTTTCTTTAAAGCTTTGTGCAGTTTGCAGGTGCAAATTAAGTTTCTCATCTTTAATGCCGGAATAGTCCACGTGTCTAAGGTTACTTTCATGCATAGACATATTTATGCGTTTGCCGCCTCCTTCATCGCACAAACGACATTCAACTTATTCTTGCAAATGATAACCTTTGTGTATAGTTCAGTTTGCAATAGGATATATAACCCCTTTTTCTTCTTGCCTTGATACATCAAATTTTAATTGGTGCGTGAAACAAATCTTTTAAGAGTAAAAGAAAAAAAATGATAATCACTAGAATATATTCAAAAATGAATATCAATTAACACCATTACTTCACTTACAGCCGGAACAGCCATGGAGCGCTCCCAGAAATGGGAGATTTTCGTGCGTGTAACTATGTAAATGCATGAATACAACGATACAATAGTTGAAAGAACAGATTTCAGCTCTATGCACTCAGCTTCTTAAATACGTGAACGATAAGAGTTTTTAGTACATTTATCTCATTCAAGAATGTATTTTTTGCTACATATCATTATTTTAGATTTATATGAAACTTACAACGCTTACATATATATTTTATATCCTGGTTCACATTGCCTTGGCTGTGCCCGCAATGATATTGATATATACTTTGAATTATTTTACCAATAAAGTTTACCAGACTAATAATAAAAATACAGAGTGAGTAGCTTTGCAAAACAGCTTCATTAGCAGTAAGGGGAAAAAGTCCAAACAAACCGTCTCCCTGCAGAAAGTTTTTTCTAGTTGGTTAATAAATTATCCCCTGTGGACTTCCATGTTTCTTGAAGCGACAAGGTTGTGAGTATCTATCTTGACTCCTGTCACAATGAAATAAAAATAATATATAATAATATAGATCGATTTAAATGCTCTAATGAGCTTTACACAGACTGTCGGCGGCAGTTTACAATTAATAAAGGAGAAATTTTTACAGATGCCTCCTTCCCCCTTCCCAGTAAACAGGCCAGACCACATCACAGTAATCTCGTGATGCGGGTTCTTTAACGTCCCCTGCCGAAATTAACTAATTGATAGGTGCAGGAGACGGGACCTCCGGCTTTACGTCCTATCCAAGAAAACGAGGCAATGTTAGTGAAGCGTCTTGCTTAAGGACACAACATCAAGCCCCAGCCAGGACTTGAACTCGGGCCATCTGACCCAGAGGCCAGCGCACTGACCACTGGACTAGTTACGCCTCACGTGAGTGGTCCAGTGAAAGTATATTTACCCACAGGATGCCCATATGTACAAATCTGCGTGCTTCATCCATAAAACAGAAGGAGAATGAAGCATCTTATTTCATTTTGGTGAACTTTCTGTACATTGAATTTTTTCCAATTTTTTCAGTAGAACTTGTGGCTTAAAGCTCTAATATTTTGAAATTCTAACAAAAACGTAACGTACAATGTTCAACTCTGACGATTTTGATTTAGGTGACTTTGAATTCACAGTTGTTATGTCATCAAACTCGTGATTTCTGTCGAAAATCAGCGTAAAAAAATGCCTCTGAAAGGCAGAATAATAATGATAATGAAAATATATCAATAATAATTACAATAATGATGTAAAAATTTATAATGATAACAAAACTAAAAATGAATAAGGAGAAATTATGTATGGGTGAAAGATATTATTAGCACAAGAGCAGCTTTAGCGGATATGTATAATCATCCCCAGGCAGTCACACAAAGTTTTTAAGGGTTTGGATCGCGTGAGGCTCGGGTCGATTTGCGTAGCTTAACACGACTCAGCCCAATCCTCCCTCGATTTTTCGCTCCGCAGTCTTTGTTGCACTGGCGCTCCGTTTTATTGCTTAAATGCCTGGAACAGGCTACTGCGCGTTAAACTGTGCTAAGTTTCGGTTATTTTGAGGTGGAGATAATTTTTTTAAGAATTTTAACACCTTTGCCAAAAGAGGTCGACAATGATGCACTTGAGAGGGCAGGAAGAAACACAGAGTTACAGATGCTCCAAAAAGAGTTGCTTGAATCGCGCGACGTTTTCACTCTCACCCATTTCTCTGTCATGATGCTTATTTCAGCAAGAACCACAACAAAATGTGAAAAACCGCAGGCAGTAGATGTCACACATAACAACGTGTTCCCCTATCCACTCTTTTGTCCATTCCAGATTTTTTGACGGGATCCCTTGGGGAGGGGGGTATTGGGATTTACGGTTTTGGCTATATTTCAGATCGGTTTTTGGTTTTTTCTGCCAAAAAACTTTTTTTAATTTTTTTGTTCATTGCATTTTTTTTCCTCCTTAGTTCCGGTTTCTCTTCGATCTGAGCAGCAATTATGTGCCTTCACTGAGCCCTCCATTGATCTCGAATAGCTGTGAAACCTCTGTATGCTCCACTTGTCACCATTGTATCGGATCGATTGGGATTTTCTTAACTGGATATGAAAATTTATCAGTTTCGATGGTTTTGCATGCACTTTTCGGTTTTGATGGAATTTTTGTGCGGTTTTGGATGATTATTTCTACGGTTTTTACGGTTTCTAATATACCCCAGGCCCCCCTCGCTGGGATCATGTACAGATTTGCACACACTCCCACACGAAGCTGTACGGTGATCAGAGCGGCACCTCGAGTTCATTACTAGAGGCGTAGTGGCAGATTATGGTATATAACAGCATGAAAAAAGTAAGTTTTGCATATTAATTTTAATGTTGCTTCTAAGAGTAATGTTCATCTGGCGTTTTGCTGCAGCACGTGATCGACCAGGATAATCTTTACCAGGTCAATAATTTCATATTTTAGATGCAATGATCGTAGAGCACGGAAAGACGTTTTGGAGTTTCTTCCCGTTTTGAAATTTTCGCGGTTGCTGGAGTCTTAGCGATTTGCCTGATTCATACAAGACCTCCTTGCATTGTCTTTGGAATGTAATGGGGCATCGTCGTCAGTTATTTCAGAGCTTCAGCCCCCTATCCCAAGGGTATTTGTGGCGAGATTTTGGCAGTTATGAAATAAGTTATGAAAATAATTCCTCGTCAAATAAACCAGCTTATGAAACCCAAAGACCTTAAAATTTTTGCTACATATGAGCATCGAAAAATGTGGTTTAGGCACAGTTAGATTACTCAGTGCCCCCCACTCCACCCCTCTTCTCCTTCTCCTAAGGTAAATAATTAGTGACTAAGTAAGGATTTTGTTTAAGGCAGATCGTGTGGAAGGGAGTTTGGGGGGGGGGGGGGGGCGGGGGCAGGGGGACTTATTTGAGCAGTTTCCTAAATCCAAAGGCTAGGGCTGTTGAAAATTTATTGACACAGACTTGATTTTTGTTTTCTGTTTTTTTTTATGATAACCATTATAACTTTCTATGTCTGATTTAATCCCCCCATTCTGACACACTCCCTTCCAATGACTTAACTGATCCTCACTGGGAGCTTGCATGTGTACTTTTGTATACAAAGTTTAGCATTTTATTAAATTGATATATGTATGGTCCTGTTGTAGATTGAAGGGTTAATTGTAGCAACACTTACACCATTTGATGATAGTGGGTAAGACAGTCTATTTTGTATTCTCTTGTTTTATGGATAGAATATAAACAAAGACAATTCGTGGTAATGCTTCTTTGCTGTAACTTTACCACCCTTTAGTATAAAGATCAAGTTTGTTTTTGGTGTTGTGTCTGATATGCCATGTTATTTTATTTTTGGTTCTTCTAATTTAAGATGCTAATTCCTTTTCTATTTTTATTGTTATTTTGATTGAATTACTTTATTTATTTCTTTTATTTATTTATCCATTTGGATTGCAGGGAGCTGAATTTAAGTGTGATAGAAAAATATGCACAGCATCTGCAAAATGAGAACACCAAAGGTTTATTTGGTATGATGTATTAGTTTAAGAAATCCTAGCATCTTTTGCATTTTCTGGATAACCCATGGATATTGTGATATTGTGATATTTTGAACATGTATTCAACTGTGATTGTGTTGTGATTACATCTGCATCTTAGTTCACCTCTCAGCTATTTTGATGTTGTAGTTCTTGATTTGTTATTTCAATTCCCCGGGCAAAGCTATTTTTTCTGTGCTGGTCTGAAGTCATGTGGCTATGGTAATATATACATTTTGCTGGGTGCAGCAGCTTAAATGTGTTCATGTGGGTAATGGCAAGCTGTCAGATAAGCCTCATATATAGAATGTTGGGGTGGTAACATGGCATTGACTGGCATCCCATTCAGGCAGAGTGGTTACCGTAATACTCTTAAGTGTATCAATCATCCTACAGAAAGCTAAATGAGCTCTAGTGGCCACCCAGCTTATTGATGTCGAATTAAAACTTTTTGTCCTTGTTCAAAATCATCATTATCTTATTTTCTTCTTGGTGGAAAATTTTAGACTCTTGTTCTTGTGGCTTTTTAGTTAAGTTTCATTCTTGTCTATAAATGAAATGAAACCCTAATCTGAAATGTTAGCTACATCCAATAAGCAAAACTCTCTCACCCTCTAGTGTCTAGTTGCAATAAATGTTTTGCTTGGGTGACCCAGTGGGGTGGGCTTGAGGCAGCCAATTTTAAGTGTTCAAACAACATCTCCTGTAAATTGCAATGGTATTTACCAGCACTATTCCTAATAATTTGAGAAATATGGATACCTATCACAGTTCTAAACGTGAACTCAAGGAGCTCGACCTTGCAGGTTTATAGCTCCCTATTTTTTGTATTTAACTTAGCTTTCTTAGTATATAAGCATTAGAGTTTTATAATTGTAGTTTGTATATACTATATCATTTTAAACACTTGGCAAAGCAATCTCTTATCGCAACTTATTCTTGTTTTATAAGTTAATAGTTCTATAAATTTAAGCGTTTCCATTATACTAAATCATTTTAAACACTTTTACATAGCTTCTAAGTTTATTTATTTATCTTTTCTTTTCATGACTGACCTGTAAAGTAGCTTTATATAGCTAAGTGTTAGCCATGTTAAATAAAGTATATAAGTATATAATAAGTATATATATTTTAATTAATTATTTTTCACGGATGTGGGCTTAATCTTGCCATTTGTTTTAATGTCCCAAGTATCTGGTACAACTGGAGAAAGCACTTTATTGACAGTGGAGGAGAGGAAGAAACTTGCTGAGAAGTGGATTGAAGTTGGAAAAGACAGGTGGATCAGTGTTGTGTCCTTAAATAAATCAATAAATATCTTTTAATGCTGCTTAAAATAATTAATCAATAATTATCTTTTAATGCTGCTTAGAATTATCATAATAGTAATAATATTAAGGATAATTTAATTATACTACTACTAATAATGATAATAATAAAACAATGTCTGAGTAGTAAAGTCACTTGTTTGCTTCACGCAACCTCATTTACAGCTTATCAAATGATAGCAACAATTATAACAGCTTAACATATGTGGTTCACATTTGGTTCCATATGCTATTCTATTTATAAGTCAGTGTGAGCATCACTAAGCATGACAATGCATCTCTGCATAAATTATTTAACTGAGTTTCAATTTGTCAATGAACTGAGGCTATTCCTTCTTTCCAGGTTTGAAAATATAATAATACATGTTGGAACCTCAAACTTAAAAGACTCACAAGAGCTGGTAGGCAGAATTTGGTACTTGGGACATATAAAGTTTAGTTTCTCATTTCTTCCCCTCGATTAACTATGTTGCAAATTATCACTTTTTCTAGACAGGTATTTATGTCCTTAAAGCCACGCCCTTGAGTTGGGAGATTGCTCCTTAAGACTTAGAATTAATTTGTGTGAATCTTTTTATAGGCGAGACATTCTGAAAACAAAGGAGCAACAGCAATCGCTCTGATGGCCACGAGTTTCTTTACTCCCCAGTCTGTTGGTGCGTGTCTGTTACTTGCAATATTTTGTATGTTATCGTTCTCTTGCAAATCTATAGAAGATTAAATCTTTATCTTCTTATAGTACAACATAAACATTTTTCCATATCTACGGAAGTTCACGATTGTGCAAGCTTGGGTTGCCTTTGGTTATGTGAACACGCGGGGTAACTGGAGTTGGTGCCCTTAGAATGTGCCTACAGAAAATGAGTGGGTGAAGGGCCACGCCCTCAGAACGCGAACTTCAATACATTTGGTACTTTACACCTTTTGAGTGGTGATTTAGAAACAAAACGATTGTTCTGAATTTCAAAGCCAGTGATAACAATACAGTAGAATACATTGTTATGATTATGCAGTATTCTTTCCTTCTTGCAGATGATCTTGTAGAGTATGTTCGTCTTGTAGCAGAGTGTGCACCAAATACTCCTTTATTTTACTATCATATACCAGCTTGGACTAACATCCCATGTAAGTATTAGAGATACCATGAATGTATCGTAAACGAACGACGAAACAATCGAACGAACGAGTGAATGAACAAACGGATAAAGGGTGAACCCACAATCCGACGAACGAACGATTGAGCGAACGACGAGCGAACCACGGACGGACGAAGGAACGAAGGAACGAGTGAATAAACGAACAGAAGAACAAACGAATGACGAGCACACGAATGAACGAAGGAGTGATCGTTCCGAGTCTGCGCGCCCTTCTCATGTATGTGCTTGTGTCCCCATTAGGATGTAACATGATGTCATAATCTTTAAGACTTAGCTGTCATTTGATAAAATACTTAAGGAAGTAAAGATGTCCAATGGCTCCTGTGTGTCCAACCAGTTACCATACCTCTAAAACTGGATTAATTTTATTGTCATAGTTCTGATGGAAGATTTTTTAAAAGCTGCCATTCCCAAGATTCCAACTTTAACAGGAGTGAAGTTCACAAGTGGTAATATGTTTGACCTGGGCCGCTGTCTTATTATCGAAGATCAAAGATTTTCGATTCTGTTTGGCGGTGATGAGGTGAGTTTAAGTGTGGAACTGTTCAGTAACTGTGAAGAGAATCCTGAAAATATCCTTCCTAAGTGCAGGAAGTGATTTTATTCTAGAGTGGGGGGAGGCATATCCTGTTAACTGGCAGGGCGAGAGGTGCGTATTCAACCCCTGGCTGTGTCATGGTATCGTGTTTTTGGGTAGGAAAGTCTACTTTCACAGTGCTTCTCTCCACTCTGGAGTATAAATGGCTTCTGGTGAACTTTTAAGGAATCTTGCTGTTGAAGGGTAATTGCGATGTAATAACATTCCATACATGAGACAGGGAAATGCAGTTGCTAGCTTCATGCTAGCAACAGAACCATGAGCTCGGACAAGAAGCTCCACTTGGTTCATGGACTGAATTTATATGAACATGGTCCAACGAGTTGCCCAGTCTCTCTTCTCTGCGTAAAAAATCGCCTTCAGTTTTGTCAGGCTTGGGCTACTTGACGAGGGTAAGCAGAGAAATTAGGACAGTGTCATTTAAGGTCCCTGGACTCAGTTGCTATCATGTTTGATTTTGGTTTGTTTTGTTCAGATTCTCCTAAGTGCCTTAGCCATGGGAGCTTGTGCTACCGTTGGAGGGTAAGACAACGTAAATAAAATCAGAGTAAAACACGTAACTGCAAACAAACCAGAGCGGGACTAGAAAAAAGCAAACCGAATATAATTAACAGCAAACAAACAAGAGATGAATCTACCGAAGGCAGAATGGAGTGCAATGGAAATTATTCCTGGAGAAGAAATTTTACAGAGCCATGACTAAAAAATGCAATTTTTTGAAAAAAAAAAAAAAAAAAAAAAAACCCAAGGAATTTTTGATACAAATTTGTTTACAAACGTTGTGTGATTTCTTGTGTTGTTCTAGAACTTATAACTTTGCTGGCAAGCTCCACGGTCGGATCATGGATGCTTTTGACAAAAGCGATATGGAAACAGCCAGATCGGAGCAAGTCAGTTCTCTTTGTATTGTCCCTGTATTTTCTTCTAGATCTCCAGACTCGACAACAACTCTCGGAGCTTGTTGTACCAGCGTTTAATCCATAACCCCTTAAATATGATTAGTAATTCTCCCAGCTTTCTCATCGGCTGCTTGCTTGATGGATGGCTTTTGATTGGTAATCGTAAAAATAGGTTACCACAACAGCCAATCGCAACAAAGGATAATATTACAAGGAGCCAATGAGAGCCCGAACTTAAATCAAGCAAACTGCAAGAAGCGCGAGAAAATGCGAGGTACCAAGTCGCAATTGATTTTAGCCTTGCATCTGATTGGTTGGGAGGACGGTAGGGGTTTTCTGAACCAATCTCAATGCGAAATAAAGTAGAACTAATCAACAAATGCAATCCCGGATTATGTTCGACCCGCCATTAAAGATTGCTCTACTGTACTCGCAAGTCATTGTCAAGTTGGTGCTTAAGATGAACTGATTGTGAACGTTCTAGTGGTGGATTAAGCGGGGAGGTCTGGGGTACGCGGACCTTTTCCCCAACCCCTCCCCCTCCCCTTTAGACCTGTGGGTATGTTTACTACATCCCTGACACCAAAATTCTTGCCACGACAGGATTGCATGTTGAAATACTCGGTTTTAAAAATATGTATGTAGTTCCGACCTAACCTCCTCTAACCCCCTCCCCCCCCCCCCCCCACCACTCCAACAACAATTACAGGGTCTTGGTCTTTCCTGAAGACTGATCTTCTTTTCCTTCTGTAGTATCGGTCTCAAGCAATGATAAAGTTATACTGTAAGTACGGTGAGTGTTTCCTCTTAACCCCTCACACCCTAACATCAGTATGCATATTCTCTATACATTTCCTGAGTTGCTGACAAGGAGAATTTGTTTAACAATCAAGAGCTTCTTTATTTAGTGATCAGTTCCATTCTGCTGGTGACCTTAGTGTGTAATTCATAATGGTAATTGAACTGAGTGGAGTGTAATTTCGGCTGAAATCATACGCGTGATTTCAAAATCGAACGAGCGCGCACCGTGAGTTCGATTTGAAATCACAAGTATGATTTCAGACCAAAATTGCGCGACATGAGGTTCAATTACCACTTTATTACATCCATTTTGAAAATCGCCCAAATGCAGGACCTGGTCAATTCAAATATTTTACTGATGCAGTACTGAGCCGGTTTTTAAATAAAAAGAGGAACCGGAGACGCTTTTACTATTTTGTATGCAAAACAGGAAGACTTTGACGTCATGTGACAAAAACTCAGTCGAGCATAAAATGATGCGATTTAGAGCAAAGAATGGTGCGATTCGTGAATAAATCGCACCAATTAGAGCCAATCAGATTACAGGGACCACCAGTGATTTCAAAATGGATGTAATAAAGGGGTGATATTGTAAGGAGAAATTAGATACCAGTCTCCTATAGGCGTGAAAAGGTTAACAAGTGAAGAGAATTACGTTTTCCACGTTATGTGGTTGTAAGGAAAAGTTCATCGTTAATCACGGTTTGTTTACTTTCCTAGGAGGCCACGCTGCCGTCGGTAAAGCCATCATGAGATTCCTCGGCTTGGACCTAGGGCCCGCTCGTTCACCCCTCTCTTTGAGTGAGAGCCAAGAAGCGCAATTACGTGAAGAACTGGATAGTATCGGATTCTTCGCATGGCGTTAGATGAAAGAAAAAGCCCTCCAATTAGTCATCTTTATTCCTATTTTAATTAGCATTATCATTTTTACCAATACCAGTCTTACTAACCGAGTTTGAGGTCCGTACTCACGGCTGTAACTCAACGCACCAAATTATTTCTGGTCGAAAAATAAACGGGTTTCGTAACTTACAGTACGAATCGAGAAGTAACATTTGCTTTGGTACCTCTGGGTTGAAACAGAAGGGGATGGCGGAATAAAATGGGCCGAGCAGTGAAATACAGCCCACTAATTTGACCAGTAACTGAGAGAAATAATAATTTAAGATACTTCAATTCACGTTAATTGCCTTTGATTTTGCTATAATTATGAACAAAACGAAGGTAGAGCATAAGACAGCAACTGGGATATTCTATAAATTTTATTTCAAAATATGTGAACTTCTTCAGAACCTGCGTTTGTAATTATACCTCAGTTTTTTTTAATACGACCTACTATTAAAAAGAGGCTCAATCCTCTCTCACTGCTCCCGCAGATTTTGTTCTTACTCATTTAGGAACATTATCTTGTAATTTCACGAGATGAAGTTCTCACACCATGAACACTATTTTACTTTTTGCATTATAAAATATTTTCGTTTTACCTTTCCTACAGTGGAAAGCAAAACGCGTATCAAGAAGAATCAATAACAAAACTAATTTTCGTAAACGACACTATTTAATAATTATTTTTTTACCGCCACGAAACCACTACCAAAACACAATTACTTTCACAAGCCATTGAAAATATGTCCTATTTCAGGAATTTTAGCCCTTTCACTCTCGATACGACATTAGTAATTCTACTTAATGTCTGCTACACAATTTTTAAGATGGTAGTTCGGAGAATCCGGTATTGGATCTACTAATGATCCCCTAATTGAGGTCATGATTTTTCTTTATTCTCCTCACTTGTCTGCTTGATTTGGTATTTAGACTGTAAGGAGAAATTCGGTCTTGGTCACCCGTGGGAGTAAAAGGGTTAAATAGCCTATTTCCGAATTACCCTTGGCCTCATTTTCAAAACGAGTCCTGGTGCTCATCCTTTCATATGATTATGAATTTTCATTCACATGCAAATTAAACTCATATTCACAAGAATGGTTGAGCACCAGGCCTCGTTTTGAAAATGAGGTCAAGGGTAATTCGGAAATGGACTATTTACTTGGTTTTGTTCAAGATCACATGGTAAAGTGCCTCGTATAGTCGTACTCTATTGTGGGTATAACAGCCTGGACGAATTTGAGAAAGATAAGCAGATACCTGTTGGGAAAAAGTCAAGGAAAACATAAGATCAAAACAGGGGCTTCTTCTAAATTCTCCATTCAATTCCGACAACAAAGTTGGCTCAGATCGCAGGACGAATTTTGTCTCTTTGAACAGATCATGGATGTTTTTAATTTGCAGAACATGTTTTGATATGTCTCATATCTCCATCATCTTTGTCTTCTGTTTACTTAGGAAATCTTGGCTCGGCCTCCAATATGATTTGTCTTATCCCTGATTGGTCTAAGAAAGTCACGTTACTTCAATAATGCCAGATGATTAGTCATATTGTTAAGTGTCTATCACCACTACTAAGTGACACGGAAGAAGACCGTCTCTACGCTTCTGTGTGCTCATTTTGCTCAGTTTGTCGAACAAGGTATGCACTCTCTTGCGTGATCACGTTCTAAGATAACGCGTGATAACGCCTTTCATCTCACAACATCGCACGTATTGCATGACAATCAAAGGATACATATGAACTCCAAGCTCTCCTCCACCATCAGCGACTGTCTGTATGATCTTCTTCATTACGTCTGCGTGTCTAACGAGTTAAAACAACCACGTGACTACGGATTTGCGCCAATCACGGTGCTCTTTTTTTTCTCTCTTGGTGGACTAAGATGACGCAGTAACATATTTAATAACAATTTTCGACTGCACTCCAGATTAAGTAGTTTTGATATGATCTTTTACAGGATCACTGTGCTTTGTTCACTGGAGTATTATCAGACTCGAAGAGTGTCTCAAAGTCACGCAATAAATGATTCCAAGAGACCTTTCTCCAAAATTCAGCACTTGCACTAAAGTATCGGTGTCCATTTTGGATAGGTGTCCGTTTGTCATTTTTAGAAGTGACCATTACTTACCTTCATAATATCCAAACAGATGATGAGGATGAAAAGAATAAACCTACTGATGTCATTTGAACCCTTTACAAAATAACATTAGTATGCATAGTGCATACAAAGAGAACTTGTTTAACAATCGAGACCTTCTTCAGTTGATGATCCTTTCCTTTACTCTTGTTACTTTACTGTGTGATTCAGAGGTGATATTGCAAAGATAAATTAGATGATGTTCACTCTTAGGAATCAAAGCATTGGTATTTAATATTAGGGCAAATATTATGAATGTGAATAAGAGTAGAGAGGAAAAGGAGATTGAAGTCAGCAGCAATTGATTCAAAGGATCTGTTTTCAGGGAATTCAATCCTTCAAAATCAGATTCTTATCAGATTGTAGGAACAGCAGAAAGGGATGGGCACCAAATTCTCATAGGTGAAGTAACATAAAAGAAGTACAAGGCATTTAGGAGAATAAAGGTGAAGATCAGTCCCAAGACCACAGTTGTTACAACTCACCTACAAGGATGAACAGATGCCATGGTCATTGGCAAGTGAGGATGAGCTTCTACTGTTACTGTTTTCTTTGCATGATCCTACAATGCAGAGAAAACAATAAAATCATGGTACAAAAATCAGCCTACAATACTCATCTAAAATTTTACCTGACTCATATCCTCATACATCTCTTCTACAGCAAGAGGTTCTCGGTTCTGCAAGATAAAACATACCCACGATAATGTGATTATCTTATTACTGCTTGTTCCAAAGGAAAAAATATCTAACCTGCAAATCACCTTGTTCTATCAATACCTCTACCAAACCCTTGGTAACCTGGGAAAATCTTTGTGCAGTGACCCTTCATTTAACTATTTGCCTTGACCCCTGCAGAAAAGGTGCTTTTGGGTCAATTGAAAGGCAAAACTTTATGCTTGTAGCAGTGAAATTTATAAAATTAGTTATAAATCAGAGCTCGACATTAATGGTAGCCAACTAGCTACAAACTAGTAGAAATTCAGTTCTGGCTGGTGGTTTTTGATTTCCACTGGCTAGTGAACAAACTGAAATTGTTGTAATATCTAAGTTGTCACCAGCCACTTAGCTAGTAAGTTGAAAAGTTAGTGTTGAGCCCTGTAAATGAATAAGTGCATCAGAAACCTTTGCACCCTTTAACGCAAAGCTATACACTGACCCATTTTGTACGGGAGAGGCACTGTACATAAAGGTAAAGCTCTGTGTATATGCACGTATGTATGCTTGTCAAACAGGATCATTAATGTCGAAGACAGAATTTATGTATGGAGTTGCCATATTTATGTCCAAATTTCAATATATATTCAAAGAGCAATATTTACCTCCAAACACTGCATTATATATGTCCAAATGGTATAATTTATTCTTCTGAGTTATTTTCTTGATTTATATATTTCTTTCATGTCAATATAAATATTTCACCCAGTATTTCAACAAATATATTTTTTATGTTAAGTGTGTTATGTATTTCAACTTTGGAATCTCTCTAGGCGTCATCTAAGTACCTGATGAAATGGCCGCTATCACGTGAGTGTGAATTTTAAGAACAGCATGGTGGCCAACTGGCTTGCAAATGTAGATGGTTTTTTTTATTTCACTGGTGAATGTCTTCTCCATAAAGTTATCAGTGAAACTCCCAGTAATCGTGCCACATCTGTCCATCGAAATCCTTCCTCCCTGAGCGATCTAATCTGGGTGTCGGATATAATGTACCTAGGCCTTCCTGTTCTTCCTGTGTTGTCAACAGGGCAGAGATTTTGAACAGCACATTGTCCTTCATCTTCAAATTGGCTACGAAAACTTCGAGCACCAAGAGTCTCTCAAAGATCTCTAATGGTCTCCATTAAGATCTCCAAATCTGGAACAAAGGTAATTTGACCGGGGCACTCTGGCTGACAACAACCTCAAAGTTCATTCATAATAATCAAGTCTTCGACACCAGAACTCTGCACTGTCAACTTGGTTGGTGGACAAGTGATTTCTTGCCCCTCGTATGACATTCACCAGTGAAATAAAAAAACCATCTACGCTTGGAAGCCAGTTGGCCACCATGCTGTTCTTAAAATTCCCGCTCACGTGATAGCGGACATTTCATCAGGTACTTATAGATGACGTATAGAGAGATTCCAAAGTTGAATTACATAACGCACTTAACAAAAAAAATATATTTGTCGAAATTACTGGGTGAAATATTTATATCGACACCAAAGAGATATATAAATCGAGAAAATAACTCAGAAGAATAAATTATACCATTTGGACATATATATTGCAGTTTTTGGAGGTAAATATTGCTCTTTGAATATATATATATATATATATATTGTGGGAGGAAAAAGACAAGTAAACTACAAGTTCATCCCTACAAGCCTGTTTCGTGGTCGCCCGCTCATCAGGGGAAAATCTCCTGATGAGTGGGCTTGTAGGGATGAACTTGTAGTTTACTTGTCTTTTTCCTCCCACAATATATACTTCGCTCTACTTCTATGTATTGAGCACTGTTCTACGAAAATCAAGTCACACTTTATATATATATATATATATATATATTGAAATTTGGACTTAAAAAAAATGGCAACTCAACACATAAATTCTATCTTCGACATTTTGATCCTGTTTGACAAGCATACGTATGCCATACTTTTCTCTAACTCAGCCCTGTTTCCCCCTATAGCAGGGTATTGTTGAGGGAAAAAATTGATAAGGAATGTAAGCCAGGAGGAAATTCTGTGAAGTAGAATCCTTACAAATATATGCAAAACATTGCTTGAACCCATAACATACATTTGTATTACTCAAAAGCAAATTAACAAGCTTGAACAGAAAAAGAACAACGAAAGTTTGTCTAGGTGCAAACCAGATGTTTTGGCTTTTATGACACAAGTTTTGGCTTTATATTTTCAGTGTAATGAGATTCAAAAGACTCTTACCTCATTGTAACCAAACAGCCACAGTCGTGGTGTTTGATAATATTTGTCATATGTGATGTACATGTCATAAGTTCTTGTTTGCAGAATTCCTCCAGAGGCGCTTGCATCTGTTGCACCCTCCCCCCCTGACTCAGCTTTAGATGATGCTTTGATTGACAAGGTAGCCTGCAATAAGACAAGGTAGACGTTACTGATAAGGCAACAGGCCTGGTCACCTGCTTCATTATCATTACTGAATTGTTCATGTATCACGAGGTGATTTAATAGGAATATTGATTTTTCCACCTCGGAAAATACTGTACCTCATCACTTTCAAGCATTCCACTTTCTTCAAAAGCTGAAAATTCAGACACAAAATCATCAGTTTCATTTATAATACATGACAGACAAAGAAAATTTGGGAATCCCAAACAACAATTTCCATGCTCCAGATTGAAGCTTTAACAGGGACATTCTGGGACTGCATGCCATTGGTCAAAATGCATCACATGACCAAATATCCCCCAGCTAAACCTAGGGATATTCCCCAATTTCAAACCTTGTATCAAATACGGAAAACTCTGCTCATAAAA
Source organism: Stylophora pistillata (assembly GCF_964205215.1). NCBI lineage: Eukaryota > Metazoa > Cnidaria > Anthozoa > Scleractinia > Pocilloporidae > Stylophora > Stylophora pistillata. Next base: position 33,579,212 of record NC_142525.1, read on the forward strand.
TTCAATTTTACATGACAAACATTGAAAGGGTGATGTGTGATTGCGAACTAGACACAACCAAAACAATATTTGTCAGTGTTGGCTCTAGTCTGGTACCACTGTTAATGAGGTTGAACAAAATCATGAGTACATGTACAGGTACCTTCCATATCTACTGCCTCCTCTTCATCATCTTCATCTTCGTCATCATTATCTACTGGTGTTACATCTTTTGTGCCCTAAAAGACAATTAAATTTTGCTGTTGTTATCACTTTTAACGGGTCAAGGTTTTTCAACATTCCATTGAAGAGTACCCTTAGTATGTCATCAGCACAAGCTAGTTTGCAAGTAACTTTGTTTTATCAAATTAGTTCATAATGTAAATTGGTCACGAGAGTTTCTTTAGCCTAGGTTTGAGTGTAACCCTTGGCAAATGGTTAGCCCTTTGAATTAAGGGAGCAAGTTTCTAAAGAAATTGTGGTGCTGCATTGCTGGGAGTAAAAAGGTAATTTGGGTTTTATTAACTGAGTTTCAAAGCTGATGTTTCTAGCATTAGCATTTGTCAGTGCAAAGCCCTTTTCTCTGACAAAGAGCTAATACTGGAAACGACAGCTTTAGAAAGTCTTAAGTAACCAATTGATTCACATCTTTTATTCAATATCAACCCAATTGGTAAAACCAAAGCATCTTGTAATACCGCCCCCCCCCCCTGTCCCCAACAACAACGCAGTGCCACAGTTCACAGTTTCTTTATAAACTTGCTTCCTTTATTGATTAGCACTTGCCTTGTCAGATTCAAGTGTCATCTCTGCAAATGACTCCTGAGCGCCGGTGACAGCTTGTTCCCCACTTGGATCAACATGGTGGTGAGTGTCCACCCACCCACCGTCTTCATCGGGTTCAACAATTGCTTCATTTTCCTCCTGGTGTTCCATTTCTTTGCATCGCTTATAGCATGGAACTAGAGGCAAATCATTAAGAAATAGAGAAAGACAAACAGAATGTATCAAAGGTGTATCAGTTTTACAAAGTAATGCAAAACACATCCTTACCATTCTTTGTATACAAAAACTGCTTGTCTTTTGGAAGATAGCTCTTTATTTTAGTATCATCAGGTCCTGAATCCCTGGTGAAAAAAGACCCAAACAAGTTTCAAATAAAAAGTGTCACTTTGCAGGATAAATTGAATTAACAACATTAAGAGTTTGAACAGGCTGCTAAATCTGTACTAGCCTTAGTGGCTACCTCCCCTTTACAGCCCAAAATCAGTCTACATATTCTCCTAAGTATCTCAGTCTATTCATTTTATGAGATGCTGACAAGGAGAATTGGTTTAACAGTCAAGAGCTTCTTTAGTTGGTGATCAGTTCCTTTATCCTCCTGACCTCAATATGCAAGTTAGGGCTGAAATTGTGAGGAGAAATTAGACACTAATCACGCTAAGGGATCAAAGGGTTAAGCTGACCACCCATCTTCAATTTGAGTTCTCCTTGGCTTTCTGTATTGCTAACATTCAGTCTGATTGCCTAATGTTTTTTTCAGGGATTAAAATTTATTTGGTTTTACAACACTCATTCAGAAGTACTCTACTGAAGCTTCAATTCAATGCTTCCACTCCTATAACTTCAAAAGTGATTCTTTTTATTGCCAACAATCCTTCCTTCCATTGTTAATTCTGGAAACTGGGCATTGATCACAACAGTATCTGCTATCGACATTTTTCTATATTCTCATCACCTGTTTGCCAGAAATAACACTGACATTATAGGGAGAAGTAACTTCTTCATCACTCTTTGGAGTGAAAGGTTTAAACATGAAGGCACGCTATATAAAGAAGTCTTCCCTGGGAAGTCCTAGGCTCATTTGTCACTCGCCCTTGACATGTGCGGGTCAAATTTAAATGCTGGTAGACGAACAAAAGGAGCTAATGAGATATCTATTGTTTACTTCCACCAGCATGGTGGCATGATGCAAACCACCTACTTTGATCTCAAATTCACCACCACAAATAAAGACAGTTTCCATTGGAGAAAGGAAATACAAATCTCAAAAATTCTTGTACTGCGATAAAGACATAAAACAATTTTAAGGAATGTGCCCGCTGTTCACTGCTGTGGATTAGCTGTAGCTCAAGCTGACTTGACTCTAAGAGTTCTACATCACACAACGGTTGAATAACAAATGGTCCTGTGGGACCTAAGGCTCCTTTTATAGTGCGCCTTCGTGTCTAAGGTCAAAAAGCATATGCCCAGGGCAAACATATGTAGATCAGATAAGCTCAACAAAACATGATATGACACGAACCATTTCCATGTTGGACAGTGATGTACTAGGTGATCTCCTGCTGCAACAAACTGTAGATCATGCAAAGAAAAAATTCGAAAATAAATATGTAATGAAATAAAATTATTTCTATTACTAACAGTGATACAATTCATGGTTTGAACAAGAGGTTTATGGTATTCTTTTCTTTATATATAATGCCATGGTATAACTGTATGCAAAAGCTTCTTTGCTAAGGTTGCAGAAACATCATACACTTCTGCTGACAACAATCCCACTATGCATTTCTCTAACCATGACAATCAGATTTCATAATCAACAATGGCAGTGTGAATGCTATTGTTTCAACAAAATTGACCAATCCAATCGCATGAAACAAAAAATTGATGCCATCTAAATTCTTGACCATTTTTAGTTGCTTCGGCGCGATTGAATTTAATGAACATCATCATTATCCTCCTTTAGAGTGGTTGTTTAACATCATTTAAAGGTGACCTGAGTAAATGTAGTGCATGAACCTGTAAGTTTGACAATTCCGACGAGAAGAAATGGTCGATTGAGATCTACAGTAGTCGCTTTAATGTTGTTTCGGTTTCCTTCGTATAAACATCGCTCTAAGCACTCAAAAGTGAAAGACGTGGTTGAGTCATACAATAAAAATAAGTAAGTCTATCATTTATTATGGAGCCCTAACCTAAGTCCGAGTGGGCCAGACGAACTCTTATAGAGTACAAATTCCAAATATAGATTGCGCGGATAAAAAAAAAAAATTAAATACGTACTTCTTCCGGAGTAATGACGCCCGTTTCTTGAAACTTTGACTCCTAAATTCACAGAAGAGATAAGTAATTTTCTAAATTAATCGGAAACAACCGAAACAAAACTGCAAAACAGGATTTTCGATTAGGTAGATAATTTGTAACACACCTTCAAAACAGGTGTCAAGTACTCCGCAACTCCGAGAGCCGTTCCCTTCACCTTATTTATAACGTCCTGCATCGCCATGATGGAATCTATTTAAAACTATATCGATTGTAACGCTTTGGAACTCGAAAATAAAGCCTTGATGCCCTATCCAGCTTGATTCCCAACTTCAACTTACGTGAACATATGCGTGCATATGCTCATAGGCAAATCCGCTGAAGGTTAGTGCTGCTGGCTGAACCTCACGCAAGTTTATGTCACGCAAAGTGATGGTGGATCAGGCCCGGAAAAAATAGCAGTGTGCTCGTAAGGTTTGGCTCCAGTGGAGCGTCATTTTTATAACTTTTGGACTTATGGTGAAATTGAATGGAATCATCAACCATTGAATGACTTTTTTTGCACCGCCTTTCAGTGTTTATTTTGTGTTATCACGGTTGTTGTTGTTAATATAAGGTATTTGGTTATATCAACTAAGTTCAAATTGTAAATTGGCCACCGTAAAGAATAAATGGTTGTTGATATAAGAGAGACAACATAAGCGGTGTTTCCATACACAGCGGTCATCCCAACATTTTATCTACGTTACCACTGGCGGATCCGGACCTTTCTGTTTGTGTGTGTTCACCTGCCGGCCTTTCTTCTCTCTGTGTAGAGTTTTTTATTAAAAGTAAGGAGTGGGGCGCCCCTCCCTAGATCCGTCACTGGTTACAATTGGTAGTCAAAACTTTTAACAATTATTTTTTGCAATCTGGCCAGTTTCTAATTTGAAACTGTCATCGTATTAGCACGCGTAACGACTATGGCCGTGATTTGCTTTGACGGAGAATGAATTAATCCTAATGCTGCGATAAAAAGTAAGATCCGCAATAACAAAAATTATGGAAAATATTAGAGTGAAACATCATGGGTAACCACTTTTGAGGAAGGGTAGTACCCAGTGGTGATGAAGAGACGGGGGGGGGAGGGAGCAAAGAAAGTTTGTTAACCTTTGTTGTTCTCTCTCTGAGGGAATTGACGGTTTATCCATTAGACTTGTTCGTTACAGTACACAGCAGGATTTGGACACGAGACTGTATACTTCGTACTTCAGTGTATTCAGTCACATGACAGTTTTTGGACCAATCGCGTGCCAAAAGTGTAGCAGGTTCTTGAAGGGCAAAAACACAAAGCGCCTACTTTATATTTTATTGCTGAACTTCCATCGGGGTAGGATATTGTCCAAAGTAGAAAACATAGTACACACATTTTAACTCTCAAGTCAATTCAAATTAATTTCTGGTGATAAATCTAGCTTCGAAACACGAAAAGTGAATGAGGAAAAAGAAACATAATAAAAACATACGGGGTGGGGGAGGGGGAATTACAATTTCAGGATACCTCTAAGAAATGAAAATGATCAATCCAAATCAAAATCGACTAATATCATGTTTCGAACATGAAATAATATACAACCAATTCACTTTTTTTTTCGAATAGGGCGCCTTATTTTCTCTTTATAGCAACCTCAGCCATATTCTCTCTACGATACTCAGTAGTCGTTAGTTCCATGATAACATTTGATTCTCTGTTCATCTGTCTCATTTTTTTTAGCTTATTCCTGTCTAATATGCGCGAAATCATGTCGAACTGATTTTGTCCTTCACCTCATTTCGTTTGCTTCTTTACTGGGTTTTTCGTTCCTCCACTGCTGTTCATTTTCCTTTTGTGAGGATAGGTTTTCCGCACGCTAAGTAGGAAACTGAACCTTCGTGGACGGCACAACAATAACTGGGGAATTAACTTGGTCGAGACCACTCGGCAGCGAGAACGGAAACTCGTCACGATTTCCTGGCACACGGAGATCTACTTCGAGCGAGCTTGTACGGACGTCAAGGATGAGACAATTTTTGGTTCCACAGTAAACTTTATTCTATGTCAGGATAACAAGCGACATGACCTCTAGCGTATTGTAATCAAGGATTTAATCATGAAAACTGCACAAGTTAGCCGCATATAAACTAACTGGTGTGAAATACTTTTGTTATCCAAATCGACCATAGTTAAACAGCATTACAAAAGAAGCGGTTAAGATCTCTTTGAAGTTAAACGAAAACTACTTAAATATTCCCAACTTTTTCTACGACAGAAAGAACTTCCAATTAAAAGAACGGATGGAATAAACTTGAGACAATTAAATATAGGAAACTTAGGTGAGAATTTGCAGCTCTGGTATGGAAAATACACCTATCTTAATTGCAGTAACGCAGCTTAGGAAATAAGAGTGGAAATGTAACCAAAAGTTTCCGCTTATCTATGCAAGGTTGGTGCGGAAACTATCGTATGAAAGGGAATTAAAAATTACGAGTTTAAACTAAGCTGTAAACTATCATGAGAACTAATTTCGCCGGAAAGACCATCAACATTTATTTTACCTAAATTTTCACTAGCATTGAAAAAGGAAAGTACCGAGATGTAACTGTACAATTTAACTTGGCTATTCAAAATTTACTTGTGGCTTTTTCTCTTTTTAAAATATCGCAACGAAAGATATTCGTATCAATTGAGACCGTTAAAATTCCGAAAACAACGAATAAATATGCTTAAACATCCACAGGGAAAAATCGCTAAATTTTCCCGTAACATTTCGTATTTCGTTTACTTTCTTTACTGGCTTATTCTTGCCTTCACAGCTGTTCATTTTCCTTTGCACAACCACCTTCGCCTGGTTACTTTTCATCTACCTCTTTGTCAAGCTCAGAAATCTCCTCCTCATCTTTGCCGTTGTCCTCATCTTGATTCTCAGGCTCATTCTCATCTGTCGGATTTTCATCTCCGTCTTCACCAGTGCCCTCTCCTTTCTTTGCCGCTGAGTCCTCTTCACCAGTCAAACCTTCTAGGATGTCGGTTGGAAGGCGCTTCACATACAAGAAGAACTCTTTGACAATCTCCGGAATTTCTTCTGCTTTTTTACGATTTTCGTTAAATTTTTTCAACTTCACTGGAAGAGCGAATACATCAGACTTCTTCTTGAGCAGACCGTATAAGTCACACTGTGGATTGATTTGAGTGACTCTGTCTAGGAACTCTCCTATCCCATTCCGCACTTGCGGCTCAAGTTCCACTGCTTTACTTCCGGCCGCTTAGAAGTTTTTCAAGGCTTGAACTGCGTCACGGTAAGGCATGGGCGGTTTTACACCTTCAATTTATTTCACTTTAATCTCGCCATCGGTTTCATCAACGTTGATGGTTTCCTTCCTTGGCGTCTTTTTTTAAATCTTTGATGTACCCTTTCAGTTCGTTTTTGAAATCAAAGTTATGGATCGTCTCAACAATGTTCTCGAAGGCTTCTTTGGCGGCTTGTAGGCGTTCACGGATTTCCACGAACGGAGGGAGGTGAAGATATTATCAATGTCATCGAGACCCACTGAATCAAACTTCAACTTCTCGTGAAATTCCTATTTTTCCTCTTCCTTGTTAGACTTGTTTTTCTCAGCTTTTCCACCTTCTTTCTTATCATTCCTCTTTTTTCATCTGCTTCCTCCATTTGCTCCTTCCCCCTCTTTGCCTCTGCTTTCACCTCTTTCTTCTGAAGTGTCGTCGCTCTCATATAGCTCCTCTTCAATTTTCTTCTGTTCTTCCTCATCGGCAAAAGCATGATAAATTTCAAGAACGATCTCCTTGGTTTGGCTGTAATTAATCCCGCACCATGTCAGGAGCTCTCTTCACTTGCTGCACGTTGTAACTGAAGGCTTTTTTGAGCTTCGGGATCTTTCTGAGATCCCACACGCTCTTAAACTCTCGTTTCAAGATTCCTTGCACATCCATTCCTTCAGCTCTTTCAACTGCATCGTCACTTCCGCTAGCGATAGTCATCGGCATGGCCTTTAAATCCTTCGACACTTTGAGTATGGCATTTACAGCAGCTACTGCGTCAGAAATTTCTTGTACTGTCTTTTTTCCCTCTGTGTAAATGGCCAAAGCTCCCTCTTTTACCTTGACTGCAATTCCGTCTGACTTGAGCTGCGTCTTCAGGGCGTGCACGTAGTCACTGAACTGCGCATGCGGACTGATTTGTTCCAGCGTCATAACAGCTTTCTTAAAGGACTCCTCCGCTGTGGCCATTTCCTCGCGATTTTGGACGAATGGGTCCAACGTTGTTTTAAAATCAGTGAAGATGCAATCCAACTCAGAGATGTCGAACTTTTTGAAGTCGAGAAGTTTGCTTAGCTGTCCTTAACCTTCTCCTTTTTCTTCTCAGGCTTGGTTCCTTTTTCGCCCTTCTGGCCCGACTCAACTTTTGGGTGTTTCTTCCGACGATCTGGCTTGGTTTTAACATCAGGTACGGCATTCTCATCTTCTGCACGACTACCATTCGTTTCTTCGACGCTTTGGCTATCGGAGTCGGAGTATTCAACAGGGAGCGCTACGGGGGTTGTGCTTCTCACTGGACTATGAATTTTGGGTAACATGACTCTGGTTCAGGGTGACATGTCTTTGGGTGAGATGACTTTCGAGCGACTTGACCGGTTACTGCCAGACGAACTATGACGCCCGTTTCTTGAAACTTTGACTCCCAAATTCACAGAAGAGATAAGTAATTCTCTAATTAATCGAAAACAAGCGGAACAAAATTGCAAAATAGGATTTTGATACGAGCGTATACGCTTTAATATATTCAGTCACGTGACAGTTTTTGGTCTAATCGCGTGCCAAAAGTGTAACAGGTTGTTGACGAGCAAAAACACAACACGCTCATTTTATAATTATTGCTGAAATGTCATCGGGATATAGGATAATGCCCAAAGTAGAAAATCATAGTACACACATTTTAACGCTCAAGTCAACTAAAAATTTCTGGTAATGAATCTAGCTTTGAACCACGAAAAGTAAATGAAGAAAGAAACTTAATAAAAACGGGGTGGAGAGAGGGGGGGAAATTACAATTTCAGGATACATCGAAGAAACAAAAATGAGCAATCCAAATCAAAATCGACTAATGTTATGTTTCCAACATGAAACGATAAACGATCAATTCAAATTTTTTTTTGGAATAGAACACCTTATTTTCTCTTGATAACAACCTATTTCAGCCACATTCTCTCCACGATACTAAGTAGTCGTTACCTTCATGATAACATTTGATTCTCTGTTCATCTGTCTCATATTTTTTTAGCTTATTTCTGTCTTATTTGCGCAAAATCATTGTCTAACTGATTGCGTCTTTCACCTCGTTTCGTATTTCGTTTGCTTTCTTTGCTGGGTTATTCTTGCCTTCACTACTGTTCATTTTCTTTTGCGGATCCACCTTTGCCTGGTTGCTTTTCATCTACCTCTTCACCACTGCCCTCTCCTTTCTTTGCCGCTGAGTCCTCTTCACCAGTCAAAGCTTCTAGGATGTCGCTTAGAAGGCGCTCCACATACAGGCAGAACTCTTTCACAATACCCGGAACTTCTTGTGCCTTTTTACGATTCTCGTTAAATTTTTTTATCTTCCCTGGAAGAGCGAATAGATCAGACTTCTTCTTGAGCAGGCCGTGGAAGTCACGCTGTGGATTGATTTGAGTGACTCTGTCCAGGAACTCTCCTATCCCATTCTGCACTTCCGGCTCAAGTTCCACTGCTTCACTCCCGGCTTCTCTGATGTTCTTCAAGGCTTGAACTGCGTCACGGTAAGGCTTGGGCGGTTTTACACCTTCAATTGATTTTACTTTAATCTCGCCATCGCTTTCATCAATATAGATTGTTATGTTTCCTTCCTTGGCGTCTTTTTTTAACTCTTTGATGTACTCTTTAAGTTCCTTTTTGGCGTTAAAGTTAAGGATTGTCTTAACAATGTTCTCGAAGGATTCTTTGGCGGCTTCTAAGCGTTCACGGGTTTCCACGAACGGATTGATGGCAGTTGCGAGGGAAGTGAAGACAGCATCAATGTCATCAAGACCCACTGAATCAAACTTCAACTTCTTGTGAAATTCCTCTTTTTCCTTTTCCTTGTTGGACTTGTTTTTCTCAGCTTTTCCACCATCTTTCTTATCATTCTTCTTTTTTGATCTGCTTCCTCCATTTGCTCCTTCCGCCTCTTTGCCTCTGCTTTCACCTTTTTCTTTTGAAGTGTCGTCGCTCTCATTCAGCTCCTCTTCAATTTTCTTCTGTTCTTCCTCATCGGCAAAAGCATGATAAATTTCAAGAACGATCCCCTTGGTTTGGCTGTAAAAATCCCGCACCATGTCAGGAGCTCTCTTCACTTGCTGCACGTTGTTACTGAAGGCTTTTTTTAGCTTCGGGATCTTTCCGAGATCCCACACGCTCTTAAACTCTCGCTTCAAGATTCCTTGCACATCCATTCCTTCAGCTCTTTCAACTGCATCTTCACTTCCGCTAGCGATAGTCATCGGCATGGCCTTTAAATCCTTCGATACTTTGAGTATGGCATTTACAGCAGCTACTGCGTCAGAAATTCCTTGTACTGTCTTTTTTCCCTCTGTGTAAATGGCCAAAGCTCCCTCTTTTACCTTGACTGCAATTCCGTCTGATCTGAGTCGCGTCTTCAGGGCGTGCACGTAGTCGCTGAACTGCGCATGCGGACTGATTTGTCCCAGCGTCATAACAGCTTTCTTAAAGGACTCCTCCGCTGTGGCCATTTCCTCGCGATTTTGGACGAATGGGTCCAACGTTGTTTTAAAATCAGTGAAGATGCAATCCAACTCAGAGATCTCGAACTTTTTGAAGTCGAGAAGTTTGCTTAGCTCGTCATTAACCTTCTCCTTTTTCTTCTCAGGCTTGGTTTCTTTTTCGCCCTTCTGGCCTGACTCAGCTTTTGGGTGTTTCTTCCGACGGTCTGGCTTGGTTTCAACATCAGGTATGGCATTCTCATCTCCTGCACGAGTACCATTCCTTTCTTCGCTTTGGCTATCGGAGTCGGAGTATTCATCAGGGAGCGCTACGGGGGTTGTGCTTCTCACTGGACTTTCTAATGGCTTCCGATGTGACTCGTCTTTCTGAGTAAGACAAACGCAAAAAATAACAACAAAAGAAAATATTAACAACAACAAGAAGAAATATTAACAGAAAATTAAAAAAGAGTGGATGCATCTAAAATGGTGGAGAAAAGTTTGCCCAAATGGTGAGAGTCAAGCTTATAAAAACCTCTTGTGGCCAAGCTATGAAGGGGATAGTCGCATGAAGAGTCTGATTACAATATTAATTGCCTCACTGCCTTCGTTGCCTTAACGACACCAACATTGGTGTCGTTTCTAAACTGCTAACTGGGTTGATTAAAGAATCTTGCTCTTTGGATCCTTTGCCTGATTATGTCTTGAAGGAATGCTGCGACACTCTACTGCCCATCTTTACTAGGATGATTAATTGTTCGCTTTTACATGGAGTTATGCCGGAGTCCCTAAAGAGTGCTAGGTTGTTACCTTTACTAAACTGTCGCCTCACAGTTAATTGATTATCTTTCCTTCAACAACCTACATGAGTCTTTCCAGTCCGCTTATAAAAGGTACCATAGTTCTGAGACTGCTCTACTTCGATTGCATAATGACATTCTTCGATCTATCGACAATGGGGAAGGTGTTATAATAGTTTTGCTTGATCTGTCCGCAGCTTTTGACACTGTGAATCATGAATTGCTTTTATCTCGTTTCGTTTGTCTACATGCTATGGACTTTGTGGGTCGGTCCTTAATTGGTTTACCTCTTATTTGAGCAATCGCACTCAGTTCGTTGATATTAATGGAACTTTCTCAACGATACGTCATCTCGGAGTTGGGGTGCCTAAAGGCTCGGTCTTAGGCCCGTTACTTTATCTTTTATATACTTCTCCTGTTGTTAACTTTCTCCTAATCTTAACTTTTACTTTTACAACGATGATTCACAACTATTTTTATCTTTTAAGGGTGCTGATCGATTGTATGATTCTAAGTTGCAGCTTGAGGCTTGTATTAATGACATTTGCCGGTGGATGGTTTTCAATGAATTGGAACTTAATCAAGACAAGACTGAATTATTGGTTATTCATTTCAGTTACCGTTCCTGTACGTCTTTGTCCTGTCTCCGTGTTGGGGATGTTGATGTTGCTCCAGTGAAAGCCGCTTCCAATCTTGGCGTTGTCTTCAATGATACTATGTCTTTTAAATTACATATTTTTGATGTTTGCAAGTCTTCCTTTTATCATCTTAGGAATATTTCGAGAATTAGAAAGTATTTGAGCCGCGAAACCACTGAAATGGTTGTTCATGCTTTTGTCGCCTCTAAACTTGACTATATTAACTCTCCACTTTATGGACTTCCTAAGTTCCTTATTGCTAAATTATAATCTGTTCAGAACTCTGCTGCGCGTCTAGTTTGTATGACTAGGAAGTTCGATCATATTACTCCGACTTTAATTGATCGGCAATGGCTTCCCTTTAGGCATCGTATTGTTTTTAAGATTCTTCTTTTAGTTTATAAATCTCTTAATGGTAAGGCCCCGTCGCGTATTTGCTTGATCTTGTAACTTATCGCAAGAGCTCGTATTCTTTGCGATCTGTTAGTAATGGCCATCTTGTAGAGCCATCTTCAAAAATGCGAACTTATAGATATCAAAATGACGACCGGATACGAATCTTTGAGCTCCATGGAACTAGCAATTTTGCTGCTTATGACTACCTTATTCCTTCATAGAAATGTCAACACTAGTTCTCTTATTCTAGGAAGAGACGTTTTAGCCGGAATGGAACACTAGTCGCTAGTCGTAGCCAACACCAGCTTACTGAATTCTCGCAAGACCACTCCAAGTCGCGGCCATGGAAAACTTTACTTGTCTACGAGATTTTCTCACACTTCGAACGGCACAAGTAGCTTCCAAATCTACCGACTCGTAACTGGAGGAGACATCCACCCAAACCCCGGACCTACAACGAAAACGTCCAAACATCCCTGCAAAGAGTGTGGCGAATGCGTGCATTCCAATCAAGATTCCCTACTGTGTGTTCAGTGTAATTCCTTCTCGCACACTAAATGCCTGAACTAACAAAAGCGATGTTTAAAAGCTACTCAGATAATCAGGTCATGGACTGGAAATGCTCGCTATGCTCCTTACCATTTAGTAATGGGGATTGTTCTTTATATAAAAATCTGCGTTACGAAGTTTAGCAGATATTTGTTTTCTGCACGTTCTGTTTAGAATGTGGTCCTCCCTAAGTACGTATTCCGGTATGTCTCTTGTGTGTAGTTATTTGCATAGTGGTATATAAGTTTGAGGTTAACTGGTATTCATCCTTCGGGTTGTGAACGCCATCGCAAACAGAACTTTAATTTTGCGTTGTTTATCTTATAGTGCGGGGAGTTTGGCCATTTGAGCGCTTTCTGTTCTAAGCCGTCTGTTGCGCCAAAGAGTGACTCGCGCCTTTCTTGACTAGACGTGGATTCAAGCTCAGAGAACGTTCTTCGGCATTCAGTTGAGTTCGATTTTTCTTCCTTTTTTTTGGGTAGTTACGACGATTTTAATGTTAAAAGCACTAGGAGCGGTGTCAAGGGTCGTTTGAGCGCCTCTATTGAATTTTGGAAGAGTACCTTGAATGCTCCTGAATTCGTGCTTGACACCATCAGACGTGGGTACAGGCTTCCTTTCGCGGAATATCCGCCCTCGTGTTTTTTGGCTAATAATAGATCGGCCTTTCAGCATTCTGAATTTGTGACACAAGCCATCTCGGAGCTTTTAGCCAATGGTTGCATTATTGAGCACAGTGTTCCGCAATTTTGCGTTAACCTCTTGTCAGTTGCTAAAGGGAAGAAGCTGCGCTTTGTCATCGATCTCAGACACGTTAACAGCTTCCTTGTGAGGTTTAAATTTAAGTACGAGGATCTTTGCTCCCTATCTGAAGTCCTCGAGGAGGGGCACTGGTTCTTTACATGGGACCTTAAGTCCGGATATCATCATGTTGATATCTGCTTGGAGCATCAGAGGTATCTCGGTTCTTCTTGGCAGTTCAACAGCGTGCCAAGATATTTTACCTTCGTAGTTTTGCCCTTCGGCCTTAGGAGCGCCTGGTTTTGCCTCACCAAATTGTTGCATCCGTTAGTCTGTCACTGGCGCTCTATGAGTCACAATAGCTTTATTTATCTCGACGATGGGCTCGGAAGTCTACCGGATAAGTGTTCCGCCGCAGCAGCTGCCATTATCCAAAAGAAAGAGCTCGACTCCTCAGGTCTCCTTGTGAATGAAGACAAATCTCATTGGCATCCCATGCAAGTAGGCGAATGGTTGGGTTTCGTGATTAACACTATTACTATGTCTTTTCATATTCCTGAAAGGAAGGTGGTAAAGCTCAAGAGTATTTTAGGCTCTGTAATTGGAGATACGTCGTCCTCGTATAGAGAATTGGCCAGAATCGCCGGTTCTGTAATTTCTGTAGCCTTGGTAGTGGGGCCCATCTCACGTCTTCTAACCAGGCAAATGTACCTGGCAATTGAATCACGATCAGCGTGGGACAACACCCTTCGTTTTTCTCCGGCTCTTTTGGAGGAGTTGAGATTTTGGTACAGCAATATCGACTCGTTTAACGGCTATTCCCTTCGTCCACCCCCTGGTTCGTCGACGGTTATTTTCTCTGATGCTAGTGATGTCGCCTTCGGCGGGTTTTCGGCCTCCTTGGACGGCGTAATGGCTAGCGGCATGTTCACGTCTGAAGATCTTGGTCAGAGCTCCACGTAACGCGAGTTGGAAGTTATTTATTATGTTCTATTGTCCTATACGGAGAAGCTGCAGCAGAAGAGAGTAAAGGTTTTCACGGACAATCAAGGCGATGCGAGAATAGTTTCTGTTGGCAGTTCCAAAGCTCACCTCCAGTCTGTTGCTATGAGCATTTTTGATTTTTGTTTTATAAACGGGATCACCCTTGAAGCACAGTGGATTCCCAGGTCGCAGAATGAGAGGGCTGATCTCCTCAGCCGATTCGTTGACAAGGAAGATTGGCGCGTCAATCCTTCAGTTTTCCGCCTCCTTGATGCTAAATGGGGTCCTCATACATTCCACCGCTTCGCGACCTATTACAATGCTCAGCTCCCTCGGTTTAACTCGAAGTTTGCCTCTCCCGGATGCAGTGGGGTCGACGCATTGGCACAAGACTGGAGCGCCGAAAACAACAGGATATGTCCCCCGGTTAGTCTGATCGTCGATTCTGTCCGTCATCTCATGTCTTGCTTTGGCCGCGGGACATTGATCATCCCCGAATGGCCCTCCGCTCATTTTTGGCCTTTCTTGCGTAAAGGGTCTTCTCGGCTTAGCTCGTATGTCGCGGAAGTGTTTGTTCTGCCTGCAGTCGAGGATCTACTATTGGAGAGTCCTGGTCAGAAGCAGATCTATAAGTCTCGACCTTCTATTTTTTGTCGTTGTCCGAAGTTCAGAATGTTGGTTTTGCGTTTAGGTTTTAGGTGAGTCGTCTAGCCTTCGTGGCATACTTTTTGAGCCCGGCGGTGCACTTTTTCCGGTATCTCTTTTGGTTACGCATATTTGGATTTTATGGCGCATTTTACAGCCTGATTTGGCGTATGTTTTTAGCCTTATGTGGCGTGTTTTGAGGCCTAAGTTGGCTATGTTCGGCCCGATGGGGCGTTTTGTTTGGCCTGTAATGGCACCTGGCCTGTAGTGGCACCTGGCCTGTAGTGGTACCTGGATTCACTTTGCAATTTAGTAGGTATGGGTAAGTTTATGCCGCGCAACCGACCATCGCGTTTGGAATATCTTCTTATACCGATATTGCCATTCTGTATGAGCTTGCTTTTTTCAGTTTTCCGTTGTCATTTCGTTCACCTTGTGTTTTTGTTTTTCAGATGTTCTAATTTCCGGGATTTGGAGCGACGCGGCAGCCTTGGAGGACCCATTACTACGCAGCTTGGTTCCAGATCTTCTTGATTTGCAGTTGGGATCCAGGGCCCCGTCTACCTTAACTAAGTACAAGTCAGGCTGGTTGAGATGGCGCGGATGGGCGTCCTCGAAGACTGGTGTCCCTGCCATTCCGGCGAAGCCCTTGCACATTGTACTTTTTATCACAGAACTTACGAACGTTTGCCTTGCGAACAATATGGGTGTCTCCCCCATAGAAGCTGTTGTTTATGGCATTAAGTGGGCCTACTCTATGGCTGGGCTACAAATATGTCCAGCCAACCATCCCCTTGTGAAATCTTCTCTTGAGGGCGCGAAAAGAAAATTGGCGCGTCCTGTTAACCCGAAGGAGCCTTTATCCGTAGACACGCTGCAGGCAATTGCCGAATGTTATGTTGCGAGTAATTCTCTTGCCACTCTTCGTTTTTTGTTCATATTGTTAGTTGGCTTCTATGGGTTTTTTCGTATTGATGAAATTAACAGTTTGTGCTACTTAAGGATGTGACCATTAATGCTGACCATATGTCTATTTATGTCTCCAAGCGAAAAAAATGACTAGTATCGGGAGGGTCACACCTCTTATTTTGTCAGGTCTGGGAAATCTACGTGCCCAGTTTCCATTACTGAACGAATTATTCAGGTTTTGTCGCAGTCTAATTCATCGCTTCCGCTTGTTCGTCGTATTGTGAATTCCAAATCTGGCGAGTATTTCCACGCTAGCAAGGGCGTGTCTAATTCTACTCTTAGAGAGGAATTCAAGAAGTACATCCGGCCCTTTGTTGACGACGTTTCAAAGTACGGCACGCATAGTATGAGGTCTGGTGCAGCGTCGAACGCCGCTTGTAGGCGCATACCGGGCGATTTATTGGATATGCATGCTGGGTGGAGGTGTCCTTCCTCGAAGAACAGATACATTAAACATACAATTAAAGATCGTTTAAGCGTTTCAAAATCGCTTTTGCTCTGAGGGTATACTTTACGCTAGTTTACAGTTTATTCTTGCTTAGCTGAAAGAGCTTTTCTTGTCATTAGTTTGCGATTATTTTGTGCTTTTTTGCTAGTTTATAACTATAGCAGTTCTAGTTTACTATTTACTGCAATCAATTTATTTATCGTATTTATTATGTCCATCTATTTGCTGTCGCCTAGAAGTCCTGGCGGGGGACGTAAGTGGTGCCTGGCCCGTCCCAGATTTCATGTCCTGTGTTTTCCCTACAGGGTTTTTTGAGGCAGGTTTTTTCTGGCCCCCCTGGCTCGCTTACTCGCAGTTGACAGATCCGGTTACGATTATAATCATATATCTCAATTGTAGTTCAATGAACTGATGGATGGCGTTGTTCGCTGCCCACAATCCAATGTTCTCCATGATTTGTTGTGTCTTGTTTTCATTTGGTTTTATTCGCTTAAGTTAGTGCAGAATTAATATGGAGCCAGATTTTGATCGCGAAATTGGGAAGGAATCATCTTTTAATACATCAATGGATGAGAATTACACTAATGGTGGATATGCAAATGACGACGCTACAATCCTGGAACAAAGAAAAGATAATCTCAGCGGTGCATTCATTATGCATTTAAATATAAACAGCACCCAGAATAAATTTGAAGACCTCAAAGAGCTGAATGATGTTTTAAAAGCTCACATCCTGGCAAAATGCGAGACTAAGATCGATAGTTCGTATCCTAATAGCCAATTTACCCTAAACGGATACCACGTGTATCGGAAAGACAGAGTAAAAGGTGGCGGAGGACTCATTGTCTATTTCTCCTCTGTTAGTCCATAAAAGAAATTAACACTACCGAGAGCATAGAAAACGCTTAAAGCTGTCGCTGTCGAATCCAGGAAAGGGAGAACTGATATAGCATTACTTGCTATCTATAGGCCACCTAGACCGTCCAGGAAAGGCAGAAAAATGCCACCCGAGGACAAATACCTTCAAAAAGTAGAGAAAGAAATCAACGACATCTGTCAGTGGCTATGTTTTCAAAAACAAACAATCGTCATTGTTGGTGATTTAAACATGGACAGGTTACGACCTGACAGTGCTGAGGGAAAGATTCTAACTGATCTTCAAGAAGTTAACAACTTGAGTGCTTGATAACAAAACCAACAAGAATATCAATTCACTCACAAACGCTTCTCGATGTTCTGCTCACAAATACCCCAGAGCGTTTTGTAAAAAGTGGAACGTACGATCCAGGACTAAGTGATCACTGTATGGTATACGGAGAAATGAAAGAGAAAGTTCATAAGCACAGAACGAAGGTAAGTACCTACAAGCAGATGAGAAACACTGATTTTGAACAGCTCAACCACGAACTTCTTGAAGCACCGTGGCATGTGGGTGAAATATTTACTGATGTAGATGATAAGTACGAGTATTGGACCGCCCTCTTTGAGTTCATAGTGAACGCACACGCCCCTATCAAAAGAAAACGTGTGCGTAAAAAGGACGTACCCTACATGACCCCAACTTGGAAAAAGGCGATAAGGAATAAGAGGTAACACGCCATACTGTTTGCGAAGAACCGAACGCCAGAGAACATGGAACTTAAAAGAAAGTACAGGAATATTGCCACACCTGAACGGAGGAAGGCTATCATGGAATACTGGTTCGCCAAATCAGAGGAGCTGAAATCCAAGCCAAGGGAGTTTTACAACGCCTTTAGGCCATTTATTAATAGCAAAACTAAGAAGTCCACTTTAATCAGTTTAAAAACAGAAGAGGGCATCATTGTAAAAGATCAATGTGAGGTAGCTGAGCAACTAGTGAACTATTTCACCACAGCTGCTGTTAGCATTGTAGGAGACAGTGCTATTTGCATCACAGAAGAGAACCATGACAACCATGGCAGCGTTAAAGCTCTAAGAGAAGCATACCTAAGAACGCACTTCGAGTTCAGTCGTGTCAGCAAGGATCAAGTGCAAAAGGCGCTTGAAAATATCAACCCCAATAAGTCCTGTGGGTGGGACCCCGGAGCACGGCCTAAACTCCTTAAGAACGTGGCCTGTGGAATTGCCCCATCGCTAATGACTCTCTACAACAGCTGTATCGAGCTGGAGCGATGGCCTTGTGCGTGGAAAATGGGAGAGTGGACGCCAGTGTTTAAAAAGGGGACAGACAGCTGGCGCGGAAGAACTATCGTCCCATCATGATCACGTCCCTTGTTACCGTAAATAAGACATTTGAGCATATGCTCAGTAAGCAAATCACCGGGCACTATGATCCAACTCTCTATCAGAGATTGACAGCGTATAGAAGACATCATAGCTGTCAGACCACTCTACTTAGACTCGTGGAAGACTGGAAATAAGCTGTTGACAGAAAGGAACTGGTGTACATACTAATGAAAAAAGGCTGATAGTTTCTAAAGACACTGTTTGGGGCTGCGTCGGTGGGGGTAACGAAATAATTTGAGTATATCAACAAAGTTGAAATGGTAAATTTGCCACCGTTATGATTATAAAAGCTAACGTTTCGAGCGTTAGCCCTTCGTCGGAGTCGATTGTGAAACTCTTTGCCTCTTTCAATACGTAGGAGTTCTTCTGTTGACATTTTTAAAAGCGTTTAGAAAACTTATCTTTTTCATATGTTTGTTAGTAAATGTCAGTAAATGTAGTTTGTTTATAATTTATTTTTATTTGTTGTAAAGCGCCACGGACAATTTATTGGAGTTGTGCGCTATAGGAATACTCTTTATAATTATTATTATTGTTATTGTTGTTATTGTTATTATTATTTATAAAGAAACTTGTACTATCTACGCTCCTCACCTAGCGTTTAAAGCGTTAAAATCCTCAGCATGTAAATTTACCTTTTTTTTTCCTGGAAGAAGAGGCTTTTCCTCATCGCTTTTCTGAGAATGAAAACAAAACCGTTCAATTAGCAGCTAGAAACATAAACAAACATTTGGTTTGCCATTTTGTAAATGATCAGTAGTTTTCCGTGACGCTTACACGGCACATTTAGCCGTTCCCACCAATAACGTAGCTCCTTTTTCTGCTTTTAAAAGCACACACAACCCACAATTCCTCTCTTCGCTTGGACGAAGGGCTAACGCTCAAAACGTCAGCTTTTGTAATCGTTACGGTGTCCATTTTACCATTTCAACTTTGTTGATATATCCAAATTATTTCGTTACTCCCACCGACGCAGCCCCAAACAGTTTATTTCGAACTATCAGCCTTTATACATTTAGCCGTAGATGCGTGTCCGCTGAATACCCCCATACCTTCCGCCCCACCCCGGCCGCGCTACAGGCATTAATTTTTTTCCCGTGACATAGGTAGTCTGGCGTTACTCAGCCTTTGCCGAGCTAGTTATCCGACTTGTAGTGCATATAACATGATATAGCAAAGTTCAAAGATATTTGGAAAATATCGGATAACGCGGCGCAACATTCAACAAAATTTCTCAACTCTAGCTCTGTGACGACAAAACAATTTAATATTCAGGATTTTAAATAGAAACACATAGACAGGTAAAAACGAACGATATAAAATCCCGAAGTTTCGGTGACTTCATGACGCCATTATCAAGGGTACAAATGAAAATAAAATGAACAAATGCGAGTTCAAGAGTTACAACTAATTTGCATAGGGGAGGTAGCTACAGAAAGATTTAGAAATCAAACGTAGATTCACCGTCATGGTTGATAGAACTCTTTCAGATTCTAACAATTTTTCCAACTTAAACGAGCAGAGTTTCCTCCTCAAGATGAACAGGGAATATATATAATGACATAATATGTTACTATCACGGTCTGTTTATTGTGAGATTTTAAGCCACTATCCCGGTCGGTATGATAATTTCGTCAATTAAATAATAAATAATATTTTTTTTAATATATATAATAAAAAAAAATTAAATAACTATATTCTTATTGTACGATTTTAAGCCGTTAGTTAACGGCTTAGAATCTACCATTATATAAACTACTTGTTGAACGAAATTAAGCCGTTACTTAACGGCCTAAAATCGTACAATAAACATAACAGACAGAACGGAATTAAGCCGTTAATTAACGGCCTAAAATCGTACAATAAACATAACAGACTGAACGAAATTAAGCCGTTAGTTACCGGCCTAAAATCGTACAATAAACATAACAGACTGAACGAAATTAAGCCGTTAGTTAACGGCCTAAAATCGTACAATAAAGATAACAGACTGAACGAAATTAAGCCGTTAGTTAACGGCCTAAAATCGTACAATAAACATAACAGACTGAACGAAATTAAGCCGTTAGTTAACGGCCTAAAATCGTACAATAAAGATAACAGACTGAACGAAATTAAGCCGTTAGTTAACGGCCTAAAATCGTACAATTAATTTCGTTCACTCTTTTATGTTTATTGTACGATTTTAGGCCGTTAACTAACGGCTTAATTTCATTCAGTCTGTTATGTTTATTGTACGATTTTAGGCCGTTAACTAACGGCTTAATTTCCTACAGTCTGTTATGTTTATTGTACGATTTTAGGCCGTTAACTAACGGCTTAATTTCGTTCAGTCTGTTTTGTTTATTGTACGATTTTAGGCCGTTAACTAACGGCTTAATTTCGTTCAGTCTGTTATGTTTATTGTACGATTTTAGGCCGTTAACTAACGACTTAAATAATTTCGTTCAGTCTGTAATGTTTATTGTACGATTTTAGGCCGTTAACTAACGGCTTAATTTCCTACAGTCTGTTTTGTTTATTGTACGATTTTAGGCCGTTAACTAACGGCTTAATTTCCTTCAGTCTGTTATATTTATTGTACGATTTTAGGCCGTTAACTAACGGCTTAATTTCCTTCAGTCTGTTTATTGGGAGATTTTAAGCCGTTAGTTAACGGCTTAAAATCGTACAATATACAGACTGAGTTAGTGGCCTAAAATCTCTCAATAAACAGACCGAGATAGTCGCTTAATAAGCCGTTATCTGATCGCCCAGATGAACAATACCAACAACAGCACATAAACTTTGAGGAGAGCGGAAACCAAAAATAAACGTATCACATCATATGAGGAAAACAAATTTCACCGAAGAAAGACTTATCAAAACATTTTGCGTCGATATGAAGTAACTTTCTTCTTCCGCTTTCAAGATTGAGCCAAAGCGTGTTTCGAAACTTCCTACCAGATTATGATAAGTGATTATTCCAAGATTGCCTACATACCGGGCAACAACAGCAGAGAAATTTCATGATTGAAATTTCGTTTCGATAAGCAGTAAAGGGGTCGTGCAAAGAGGCTCACTCGAGTTTCGTCTGGAAAATACAGCAAATACAACGCGATACGTGATACGCGCTTGTTGCACTTTGATTCTTAGAATCGGGCGAACACACGTGGCCCTGAGGATGAACGCAGTGTCATACCCCTCCCATAGGATATTTGGAAAAGACAGGAAGTACATTCGAAGCGGGCATGGGTTTCGCAAATTTGAATCCCTAGACAGGGTAAACAGTTTTTACTATTATTCTTATTAGGAAAATTTCGGATAACGGGGCCCAACATTCAACAAAATTTCTCAACTCTAGCTTTGTGACGGCAAAAAATTTAATATTCAGGATTTTAAACAGAAAGATTTAGAAATCAAACGTAGATTCACCGTCATGGTTGATAGAACTCTTTCAGATTCTAACAATTTTCCAACTTAAACGAGCAGTGTATCCTTCTCAAAATGAACAATACCAACAACAGCACATAAACTTTGAGGAGAGCGGAAACCAAAAATAAACGTATCACATCATATGAGGAAAACAAATTTCACCGAAGAAAGACTTATCAAAACATTTTGAGTAGATATGAAGTAACTTTCTTCTTCCGCTTTCAAGATTGAGCCAAAGCATGTTTCGAAACTTCCTACCAGATTATGATAAGTGATTATTCCAAGATTGCCTACATACCGGGCAACAACAGCAGAGAAATTTCATGATTGAAATTTCGTTTCGATAAGCAGTAAAGGGGCCGTGCAAAGAGGCTCACTCGAGTTTCGTCTGGAAAATACAGCAAATACAACGCGATACGTGATACGCGCTTGTTGCACTTTGATTCTTGGAATCGGGCGAACACACGTGGCCCTGAGTATGAACGCAGTGTCATACCCCTCCCATAGGATATTTGGAAAAGACAGGAAGTACATTCGAAGCGGGCATGGGTTTCGCAAATTTGAATCCTAGACAGGGTAAACAGTTTTTACTATTATTCTTATTAGGAAAATTTCGGATAACGGGGCCCAACATTCAACAAAATTTCTCAACTCTAGCTCTGTGACGGCAAAACAATTTAATATTCAGGATTTTAAACAGAAAGATTTAGAAATCAAACGTAGATTCACCGTCATGGTTGATAGAACTCTTTCAGATTCTAACAATTTTTCCAACTTAAACGAGCAGTGTATCCTTCTCAAAATGAACAATACCAACAACAGCACATAAACTTTGAGGAGAGCGGAAACCAAAAATAAACGTATCACATCATATGAGGAAAACAAATTTCACCGAAGAAAGACTTATCAAAACATTTTGCGTCGATATGAAGTAACTTTCTTATTCCGATTTCAAGATTTCTTCTCTCTGTGTAGAGTTTTTTTATCCAAAGTAAGGAGTGGGGCGCCGCTCCCTAGATCCGTCACTGGTTACAATTGGTAGTCAAAACTTTTAACAATTATTTTTTGCAATCTGGCCAGTTTCTAGTTTGAAACTGTCATCGTATTAGTAAGCGTAACGACTATGGCCGTGATTTGCTTTGACGGAGAATGAATTAATCCTACTCAGTAGTAGTTAGTTCCATGATAACATTTGATTCTCTGTTCATCTGTCTCATTTTTTTTTAGCTTATTCCTGTCTGATTTGCGCGTAATCATGTCGAACTGATTTTGTCCTTCACCTCATTTCGTTTGCTTCTTTACTGGGTTTTTCTTGCCTCCACTGCTGTTCATTTTCCTTTTGTGAAGATAGGTTTTCCGCGCGCTAAGTAGGAAACTGAACCTTCGTGGACGGCACAACAATAACTGGGTAATTAACTTGGTCGAGACCACTCGGCAGCGAGAACGGAAACTCGTCACGATTTCCTGGCACACGGAGATCTACTTCGAGCGAGCTTGTACGGACATGAAGGATGAGACAATCTTTGGTTCCACAGTAAACTTTATTCTATGTCAGGATAACAAGCGATATGACCTCTAGCGTATTGTAATGAAGGATTTAATCATCAAAACTGCACAAGTTAGCTGCTTATAAACTAACTAGTGTGAAGTACTTTTGTTACCCAAATCGACCATAGTTAAACAGCATTACAAAAGAAGCGGTTAAGATCTCTTTGAAGTTAAACGAAAACTACTTAAATATTCCCAACTTTTTCTACGACGGAAAGAATTTCCAAATAAAAGAAGGGATGGAATAAACTTGAGACAATTAAATATAGGAAACTTAGGTGAGAATTTGCAGCTCTGGTATGGAAAATACACCTATCTTAATTGCAGTAACGCAGCTTAGGAAATAAGAGTGGAAAAGTAACCAAAAGTTTCCGCTTATCTATGCAAGGTTGGTGCGGAAACTATCGTATGAAAGGGAATTAAAAATTACGAGTTTAAACTAAGCTGTAAACTATCATGAGAACTAATTTCGCCGGAAAGACCTTCAACACTTATTTTACCTAAATTTTCACTAGCATTGAAAAAGGAAAGTACCGAGATGTAACTGTACAATTTAACTTGGCTATTCAAAATTTACTTGTGGCTTTTTATCTTTTTAAAATATCGCAATGAAAGAAATTCGTATCAACTGAGACCATTAAAATTCCGAAAACAACGAATAAATATGCTTAAACATCCACAGGGAAAAATCGCTAAATTTTCCCGTAACATTTCGTATTTCGTTTACTTTCTTTACTGGCTTATTCTTACCTTCACTGCTGTTCATTTTCCTTTGCGGATCCACCTTCGCCTGGTTGCTTTTCATCTACTTGTTTGTCATGCTCAGAAATCTCCTCCTTATCTTTGCCGTTGTCCTTATCTTGATTCTCAGGCTCATTCTCATCTGTCGAATTTTCATCTCCGTCCTCACCCTCTCCTTTCTTTGCCGCTGAGTCCTCTTCACCAGTCAAAGCTTCTAGGATGTCGGTTGGAAGGCGCTTCACATACAAGAAGAACTCTTTGACAATCTCCGGAATTTCTTCTGCTTTTTTATAATTTTCGTTAAATTTTTTCATCTTCACTGGAAGAGCGAATACATCAGACTTCTTCTTGAGCAGACCGTATAAGTCACGCTGTGGATTGATTTGAGTGACTCTGTCTAGGAACTCTCCTATCCCATTCTGCACTTGCGGCTCAAGTTCCACTGCTTTACTTCCGGCCGCTTTGAAGTTTTTCAAGGCTTGAACTGCGTCACGGTAAGGCTTGGGCGGTATTACACCTTCAATTGATTTCACTTTAACCTCGCCATCGGTTTCATCAACGTAGATGGTTTCCTTTCTTGGCGTCTTTTTTTAACTCTTTGATGTACTCTTTCAGTTCGTTTTTGGAATCAAAGTTATGGATCGTCTCAACAATGTTCTCGAAGGCTTTTTTGGCGGCTTGTAGGCGTTCACGGGTTTCCACGAACGGAGGGAGGTGAAGATATTATCAATGTCATCAAGATCTACTGAATCCAAAATTCAACTTCTCGTGAAATTCCTATTTTCCCTTTTCCTCGTTAGACTTGTTTTTCTCAGCTTTTCCACCTTCTTTCTTATCATTCTTCTTTTTTGATCTGCTTCCTCCATTTGCTCCTTCCGCCTCTTTGCCTCTGCTTTCACCTTTTTTTTCTGAAGTGTCGTCGCTCTCATTCAGCTCCTCTTCAATTTTCTTCTGTTCTTCCTCATCGGCAAAAGCATGATAAATTTCAAGAACGATCCCCTTGGTTTGGCTGTAAAAATCCCGCACCATGTCAGGAGCTCTCTTCACTTGCTGCACGTTGTAACTGAAGGCATTTTTGAGCTTCGGGATCTTTCCGAGATCCCACACGCTCTTAAACTCTCGTTTCAAGATTCCTTGCACATCCATTCCTTCAGCTCTTTCAACTGCATCGTCACTTCCGCTAGCGATAGTCATCGGCATGGCCTTTAAATTCTTCGACACTTTGAGTTTGGCATTTACAGCAGCTACTGCGTCAGAAATTCCTTGTACTGTCTTTTTTCCCTCTGTGTAAATGGCCAAAGCTCCCTCTTTTACCTTGACTGCAATTCCGTCTGATCTGAGTCGCGTCTTCAGGGCGTGCACGTAGTCACTGAACTGCGCATGCGGACTGATTTGTCCCAGCGTCATAACAGCTTTCTTAAAGGACTCCTCCCGCTGTGGTCATTTCCTCGCGATTTTGGACGAATGGGTCCAACGTTGTTTTAAAATCAGGGAAGATGCAATCCAACTCATGGATTTCGAACTTTTTGAAGTCGAGAACTTTGCTTAGCTCGTCGTTAACCTTCTCCTTTTTCTTCTTAGGCTTGGTTCCTTTTTCGCCCTTCTGGCCCGACTCCGGTTTTGGGTGTTTCTTCCGACGGTCTGGCTTGGTTTCAACATCAGGTACGGCATTCTCATCTCCTGCACGACTACCATTCCTTCCTTCGCTTTGGCTATCGGAGTCGGAGTATTCAACAGGGAGCGCTACTGGGGTTGTGCTTCTCACTGGACTATGAATTTTGGGTAACATTACTCTGGTTTCGGGCGACAGGACTTCGGGCGAGATGACTTTCGAGCCACTTGACTGGTTACTGCCAGACAATCAATGACGCCCGTTTCTTGAAACGTTGACTTCCAAATTCACAGAAGAGATAATTAATTCTCTAATTAATCGAAAACAAGCGGAACAAAATTGCAAAATAGGATTTGGATACGAGCCTGTACGCTTTAATATATTCAGTCACGTGACAGTTTTTGGTCTAATCGCGTGCCAAAAGTGTAACAGGTTGTTGACAAGCAAAAACAAAACACGCTCATTTTATATTTTATTGCTGAAATGTCATCGGGGTATAGGATGGTGCCCAAAGTAGAAAATCATAGTACACACATTTTAACGCTCAAGTCAACTAAAATTTCTGGTAATGAATCTAGCTTTGAAGCACGAAAAGTAAATGAAGAAAGAAACTTAATAAAAACGAGGTGGAGAGAGGGGGAAATTACAATTTCAGGATACCTCGAAGAAATGAAAATGAGCAATCCAAATCAAAATCGACTAATGTTATGTTTCCAACACGAAACGATAAACAATCAATTCACAAATTTTTTTTGGAATAGGGCGCCTTATTTTCTCTTGATAGCAACCTATTTCAGCCACATTCTCTCCACGATACTAGGTAGTCGTTACTTCCACGATAACATTTGATTCTCTGTTCATCTGTCTCATATTTTTTTTAGCTTATTTCTGTCTTATTTGCGCGAAATCATTGTCTAACTGATTCCGTTCTTCACCTCGTTTCGTATTTCGTTTGCTTTCTTTGCGGGGTTATTCTTGCCTTCACTACTGTTCATTTTCCTTTGCAGATCCACCTTCGCCTGGTTGCTTTTCATCTACCTCTTTGTCATGCTCAGAAATCTCCTCCTTATCTTTGCCGTTGTCCTCATCTCGATTCTCAGGCTCATTCTCATCTGTCGGATTTCCATCTCCGTCTTCACCAGTGCCCTCTCCTTTCTTCGCCGCTGAGTCCTCTTCACCAGTCAAAGCTTCTAGGATGTCGTTTAGAAGGCGCTCCACATACAGGCAGAACTCTTTCACAATACCCGGAACTTCTTGTGCTTTTTTACGATTCTCGTTAAATTTTAATATCTTCCCTGGAAGAACGAATAGATCAGACTTCTTCTTGAGCAGGCCGTGGAAGTCACGCTGTGGATTGATTTGAGTGACTCTGTCCAGGAACTCTCCTATCCCATTCTGCACGTGCGGCTCAAGTTTCACTGCTTCACTCCCGGCTTCTCTGATGTTCTTCAGCGCTTGAACTGCGTCACGGTAAGGCTTGGGCGGTTTTACACCTTCAATCGATTTTACTTTAATCTCGCCATCGCTTTCATCAACATAGATCGTTATGTTTCCTTCCTTGGCGTCTTTTTTTAACTCTTTGATGTACTCTTTAAGTTCCTTTTGGGCGTCAAAGTTAAGGATCGTCTTAACAATGTTCTCGAAGGATTCTTTGGCGGCTTGTAAGCGTTCACGGGTTTTCACGAACGGATTGATGGCAGTTGCGAGGGAAGTGAAGATATCATCAATGTCATCAAGACCCACTGTATCAAACTTCAACGTCTTGTGAAATTCCTCTTTTTCCTTTTCCTTGTTGGACTTGTTTTTCTCAGCTTTTCCACCTTCTTTCTTATCATTCTTCTTTTTTGATCTGCTTCCTCCATTTGCTCCTTCCGCCTCTTTGCCTCTGCTTTCACCTTTTTTTTCTGAAGTGTCGTCGCTCTCATTCAGCTCCTCTTCAATTTTCTTCTGTTCTTCCTCATCGGCAAAAGCATGATAAATTTCAAGAACGATCCCCTTGGTTTGGCTGTAAAAATCCCGCACCATGTCAGGAGCTCTCTTCACTTGCTGCACGTTGTTACTGAAGGCTTTTTTTAGCTTCGGGATCTTTCCGAGATCCCACACGCTCTTAAACTCTCGTTTCAAGATGCCTTGCACATCCATACCTTCAGCTCTTTCAACTGCATCGTCACTTCCGCTAGCGATAGTCATCGGCATGGCCTTTAAATCCTTCGACACTTTGAGTATGGCATTTACAGCAGCTACTGCGTCAGAAATTCCTTGTACTGTCTTTTTTCCCTCTGTGTAAATGGCCAAAGCTCCCTCTTTTACCTTGACTGCAATTCCGTCTGATCTGAGTCGCGTCTTCAGGGCGTGCACGTAGTCACTGAACTGCGCATGCGGACTGATTTGTCCCAGCGTCATAACAGCTTTCTTAAAGGACTCCTCCGCTGTGGTCATTTCCTCGCGATTTTGGACGAATGGGTCCAACGTTGTTTTAAAATCAGTGAAGATGCAATCCAACTCATGGATTTCGAACTTTTTGAAGTCGAGAACTTTGCTTAGCTCGTCCTTAACCTTCTCCTTTTTCTTCTCAGGCTTGGTTTCTTTTTCGCCCTTCTGGCCTGACTCAGCTTTTGGGTGTTTCTTCCGACGGTCTGGCTTGGTTCCAACATCAGGTATGGCATTCTCATCTCCTGCACGAGTACCATTCCTTTCTTCGCTTTGGCTATCGGAGGCAGAGTATTCATCAGGGAGCGCTACGGGGGTTGTGCTTCTCACTGGACTTTCTAATGGCTTCCGATGTGACTCGTCTTTCTGAGTAAGACAAACGCAAAAAACAACAACAAAAGAAAATATTAACAACAACAAGAGGAAATATTAACAGAAAATTAAAAAAGAGTGGATGCATCTAAAATGGTGGAGAAAAGTTTGCCCAAATGGTGAGAGTCAAGCTTATAAAAACCTCTCGTGGCCAAGCTATGAAGGGGATACTCGCATGAAGGGTCTGATTACAATATTAATTGCCTCACTGCCTTGGTTGCCTTAAAATACCAACATTGGCGTCGTTCCTAAACTGCTAACTGGGTTGACAAAAGAATCTTGCTCTTTGGATCCTTTGCCTGCTTATGTCTTGAAGGAATACTGCGACACTCTACTGCCCATCTTTACTAGGATGATTAATTGTTCGCTTTTACATGGAGTTATGCCGGAGTCCCTAAAGAGTGCTAATGTTGTTACCTTTACTAAATCGTCGCCTTACAGTTAATTGATTATCTTTCCTTCAACAACCTACAAGAGTCTTTCCAGTCCGCTTATAAAAGGTACCATAGTTCTGAAACTGCTCTACTTCGAGTGCATAATGACATTCTTCGATCTATCGACAATGGGGAAGGTGTTATATTAGTTTTGCTTGATCTGTCCGCAGCTTTTGACACTGTGAATCATGAATTGCTTTTATCTCGTTTCGTTTGTCTACATGCTATGGACTTTGTGGGTCGGTCCTTAATTGGTTTACCTCTTATTTGACCAATCGCACTCAGTTCGTGGATATTAATGGCACTTTCTCATCTCGGAGTTGGGGTGCCTAAAGGCTCGGTCTTAGGCCCGTTACTTTATCTTTTATACACTTCTCCTGTTCTTAACTTTCTCCTAATCTTAACTTTTACTTTTACGCCGATGATTCACAACTATTTTTATCTTTTAAGGGTGCTGATCGATTGTATGATTCTAAGTTGCAGCTTGAGGCTTGTATTGATGACATTTGCCGGTGGATGGTTTTCAGTGAATTGGAACTTAATCAAGACAAGACTGAATTATTGGTTATTCCTTTCAGTTATCGTTCCTGTACGTCTTTGTCCTGTCTCCGTGTTGGGGATGTTGATGTTGCTCCAGTGAAAGCCGCTTCCAATCTTAGCGTTGTCTTCGATGATACTATGTCTTTTAAATTACATATTTTTGATGTTTGCAAGTCTTCCTTTTATCATCTTAGGAATATTTCGAGAATTAGAAAGTATTTGAGCCGCTAAACCACTGAAATGGTTGTTCATGCTTTTGTCGCCTCTAAACTTGACTATATTAACTCTCCACTTTATGGACTTCCTTAGTTCCTTATTGCTACATTTCTCGTCGTTAACATAAAGACTCAGCACCAGGAACGCTCTGTCGAGGAACCTCGTTCTCGCCAGTGCTCCGGCCATGTTGACGTTCAATACAACGCAACAATATTAAAGCACAGTAATGGCTTGTGTCCTCACCTCTAACGAAAAACTTGTACAAAATCTATCTGCGCGTCTAGTTTGTATGACTAGGAAGTTCGATCATATTACTCCGACTTTAACTGATCTGCAATGGCTTCCCATTAGGCATCGTATTGTTTTTAAGATTCTTCTTTTAGTTTATAAATCTCTTAATGGCAAGGCCCCGTCGCGTATTTGTCTGATCTTTTAACTTATCGTAGGAGCTCGTATTCTTTGCGATCTGTTAGTAATGGCGATCTTGTAGAGCCATCTTCAAAATGCGAGCTTATAGATATCAAAATGGCGACCGGACACGAATCTTTGAGCTCCATGGAACTAGCAATTTTGCTGCTTATGACTACCTTATTCCTTCATAGAAATGTCAACACTAGTTCTCTTATTCTAGGAAGAAACGTTTCAGCCGGAATGTAACACTAGTCGCTAGTCATAGCCAACACAAGCTTACTGAATTCTCGCAAGACCACTCCAAGTCGCGGCCATGGAAAACTTTACTTGTCTACGAGATTTTCTCACACTTCGGACGGCACAAGTAGCTTCCAAATCTACCGACTCGTAACTGGAGGAGACATCCACCCAAACCCCGGACCTACAACGAAAACGTCCAAACATCCCTGCAAAGAGTGTGGCGAATGCGTGCGTTCCAATCAAGATTCCCTACTGTGTGTTCAGTGTAATTCCTTCTCGCACACTAAATGCCTGAACTAACAAAAGCGATGTTTAAAAGCTACTCAGATAATCAGGTCATGGACTGCAAATGCTCGCTATGCTCCTTGTCATTTAGTAATGGGGATTGTTCTTTTAATCTGGAGCCAGATTTTGATCGCGAAATTGGGAAGGAATCATCTTTTAATACATCAATGGATGAAAATTACACTAACAGTGGATATGCAAATGACGACGCTATAATCCTGGAACAAAGAAAAGAAAATCTGAGCGGCGCATTCATTATGCATTTAAACATAAACAGCATTCAGAATAAATTTGAAGAGCTCAAAGAGCTGAATGATGTTTTAAAAGCTCACATCCTGGTAATGTGCGAGACTAAGATCGACAGTTCGTATCCTAATAGCCAATTTACCCTAAACGGATACCACATGTATCGGAAAGACAGAGTAAATGGTGGCGGACGACTCATTGTCTATTTCTGCTCTGTTAGTCCATCAAAGAAATTAACACTACCGAGAGCATACAAAACGCTTAAAGCTGTCGCTGTCGAATCCAGAATATGGAGAACTGATATAGCATTACTTGCTATCTATAGGCCACCTAGACCGTCCAGGAAAGGCACAAAAATGCCACCCGAGAACAAATACCTTCAATGAGTAGAGGAAGAAATCAACGACATCTGTCAGTGGCTATGTTTTCAAAAACAAACAATCGTCATTGTTGGTGATTTAAACATGGACAGGTTACGACCTGACAGTGCTGAGGGAAAGATTCTAACTGATCTTCAAGAAGTTAACAACTTGGAGTGCTTGATAACAAAACCAACAAGAATATCAATTCACTCACAAACGCTTCTCGATGTTCTGCTCTCAAATACCCCAGAAATTTTTGTAAAAAGTGGAACGTACGATCCAGGACTAAGTGATCACTGTATGGTATACGGAGAAATGAAAGAGAAAGTTCATAAGCACAGAACGAAGGTAACTATATACAGGCAGACGAGAAACACTGATTTTGAACAGCTCAACCACGAACTTCTTGAAGCACCGTAGCATGTGGGTGAAATATTCACTGATTTAGATGATAAGTACGAGTATTGGACCGCTCTCTTTGAGTGCACAGTGAACGAACACGCCCCTATCAAAAGAAAACGTGTGCGTGAAAAGGACGTACCCTACATGACCTCAACTTGGAAAAAGGCGATAAGGAATAAGAGGAAACACGCCATACTGTTTGCGAAGAACCGAACGCCAGAGAATATGGAACTTAAAAGAAAGTACAGGAATATTGCCACACGCGAATGGAGGAAGGTTATCATGGAATACTGGTTCGCCAAATCAGAGGAGCTGAAATCCAAGCCAAGGGAGTCTTACAACGCCTTTAGGCCATTTATTAATAGCAAAACTAAGGAGTTGACATTAATGTGTTTAAAAACAGAAGAGGGTATCATTGTAAAAGATCAATGCGAGGTAGCTGAGCAACTAGTGAACTATTTCAGCACAGCTGCTGTTAGCATTGCAGGAGACAGTGCTATTTGCATCACAGAAGAGAACCATGACAACCATGGCAGCGTTAAAGCTCTAAGAGAAGCATACCTAGGAACACACTTTGAGTTCAGTTGTGTCAGTAAGGATCAAGTGCAAAAGGTGCTTGAAAATATCAACCCCAATAAGTCCTGTGGGTGGGACACCGAAGCACCGCCTAAACTCCTTAAGAACGTGGCCTGTGGAATTGCCCCATCGCTAATGACTCTCTACAACAGCTGTATCGAGCTGGGGCGATGGCCTTGTGCGTGGAAAATGGGAGAGTGGACGCCAGTGTTTAAAACAGGGGACAGACGGCTGGCGCGGAAGAACTATCGTCCCATCATGATCACGTCCGTTGTTACCGTAAATAAGACATTTGAGCATATGCTCAGTAAGCAAATCATCGGGCACTATGATCCAACTCTCTATCAGAGAATGACAGCGTATAGAAGACATCATAGCTGTCAGACCACTCTGACTGGAAATCAGCTGTTGGCAGGAAGAAACTGGTGTACATACTAATGAATAAAGGCTGATAGTTTCTAAAGAAACTGTTTGGGGCTTCGTCGGTGGGGGTAACGAAATAATTTGAATATATCAACAAAGTTGAGATGGTAAATTTGCCACCGTTACGATTATAAAAGCTGACGTTTGGCGCGTTAGCCCTTCGTCGGAGGGAAGGGCTAACGCCCGAAACGTCAGCTTTTATGATCGTAACGGTGGCCAATTTACCATTTCAACTTTGTTGATATATTCAAATTATATGGTGTACATACTGTCTACTGACTTGAGTAAAGCCTTTGACTCTCTTAGCCATTCTCTAATTGTAAAGAAACTCGAGGCCAATGGCACTAGACAAAATTCTCTCAACTTTCTTAGATCATACTTTGACAATGGGCTCAATAGAGTGAAAATAAAAGGAGTGACAAGTGACTGGAAAAGGATGGTGCTTGGCTGCCCCCAAGGCTCGTCTTTTGGCCCCCTTCTGTGGAATTTGTTCCAAAATGATACGTCATTCTATATAAATAATGCTAATTCGAGCATGTATGCCGATGAGCATCAGATGTAGGTCATGGGGAAGAAGCATGACGTTGTCGCGCAAAGTATCAAGATACATGGAGACAAAGCTCTATCCTGGTACAAGAACAACTATCTCTCAACCAACCCAGAAAAGTTCCAGCTATTAACGATCAACCCGAGAAATGTTGACAAAGACAACGATAATCAAAATTTTTCTGTTGACGGTCATACTATTGAGAGAATGGGGGAAATACGGCTTTTAGGAGTTCAAATGGATGAAAAATTAACTTTTACTAGTCATATCAGTGATCTATGCTCTAAGGCCAGTCAAAAAGTAGGGGTCCTAGTGCGGCTACGCAATTTGATACCCTGTAATGCTAAACTATCACTTTACAGGTCTTCAATTCTGCCTTATCTAACATACTGTCATCTAGTGTGGCACTTTTGTAATGCATCGGATCGGAGAAAGCTTGAGCGGATTCAGGAGCGAGCACTTAGGGCGGTGTACAAAACTAGGTCAGCGTCCTATCAAGAACTGCTAAATCGCGCCAAACTACCGACGTTGTACAATCGGCGCCTACAAGATATTGGCACTTGGATGTTTAAAGTTAAGCACAGTCTCGTACCCGAGAATATTTCTGACTTAATTAATATAAAGAACACTCAGTATAATTTACGGAACAGTGACTTCGAACTGCCAAGATTCGAAACTGTAAGATTTGGTAGGAATTCTATTAAATATATGGGACCTCTCATTTGGTCGAAGTTACCAAGACACCTAAGAACGATAGAAACTCTAAATTTGTTCAAGAAGAACATAAGAGAGGTCGACCTTTCATCTTTCGTTGAAATTTAAAACTTAACTAAATAACTTTATAATCTTTTCAATTATCTACTGTAAATAACTATTATCTACATATGTAAATGTATTCGACTGTAAATTTTTTAGTGTCCCCATTAGCTTATAGCTAAAAACATAGACACTTAAATAAAGTTTTTCATTCATTCATCGATCGTTTGCAGTATGTGCTCCTAGATTGCGGAACTCTTTGCCTCTTTCAATACGTAGGAGTTCTTCTGTTGACATTTTTAAAAGCGTTTTGAAAACTTATCTTTTTCATATGTTTGTTAGTAAATGTCAGTAAATGTAGTTTGTTTATAATTTATTTTTATTTGTTGTAAAGCGCCACGGACAATTTATTGGAGTTATGCGCTATAGGAATACTCTTTATAATTATTATTATTATCATTATTATTATTATTATTTATAAAGAAACTTGTACTATCTACGTTCCTCACCTAGCGTTTAAAGCGTTAAAATCCTCAGCATGTAAATTTACCTTTTTTTTTCCTGGAAGAAGAGGCTCTTCCTCATCGCTAGCCTGAGAATAAAAACAAAACCGTTCAATTAGCAGCTAGAAACATAAACAAACATTTGGTTTGCCATTTTGTAAATGATCAGTAGTTTTCCGTGACGCTTACACGGCACATTTAGCCGTTCCCACCAATAACGTAGCTCCATTTTCTGCCTTTAAAAGCACACACAACCCACAATTCCTCTATTCGCTCCGACGAAGGGCTAACGCTCGAAACGTCAGCTTTTGTAATCGTTACGGTGGCCATTTTACCATTTCAACTTTGTTGATATATCCAAATTATTTCGTTACGCCCACCGACGCAGCCCCAAACAGTTTCTTTCGAAACTATCAGCCTTTATACATTTAGCCGTAGATGCGTGTCCGCTGAATACCCCCACACCTTCCGCCCCACCCCGACCGCGCTCCAGGCATTAATTTTTTTCTCGTGACATAGGTAGTCTGGCGTTACTCAGCCTTTGCCAAGCTAGTTATCCGACTTGTAGTGCATATAACGACACCGGGGAAATACGTTTTCGTGACGTCACAGTAACTGGTCAGTGGTCATCAACCTAGAGGTGAGGAGCGCTTCGATTTGTTCGCGAGATCAATGAAGGTATCGGCTCTTGCGTTGGTTTAAGGTGAAAAATATCACAGATACTTCAAGCTTTTTGTGAGATTTGATCCTCTAAATGTGCTTTTGAAACTGAAACCAAGTTTGAATGAGTACTGGTTCAGTGGAGTCATTTTGTGTGGAGTAAAGTGCAGTTTTTTGCGAACCCTGGCTGATGAAGTGTGGATCGTGTTACTTTCCTCGACTTCAGCAGTGTCTAAAGCAGCGAAAGGGTATCCAAGCAAAGCAGAAGGCTGGTTTTGTATCATACTTAGGCAGAAAGTTTGAACACCGGTTGGATTTAAAGTGCAATTTGTTCGTAACGATAGAGGTGAGTCAGAGCCATTCTCGCGTTTGGAAAGTATTCATAATCACTTCGCTTTGCGCCAACATGTGGCGCTTGATAAGTTTGGAAATTATTTGCATTGGTAAGGTTTTTGCTGTTTCTGACACCTTTCTGACATTCTACACCTTTTGAAACGGGCTATTCAAGGCTACTTGTAAATAGAAGAATAGAAGAAGCTTGTAAGGATCTAAGAACGTATAATTATTACCTTCGACTCACAATTTTTCTTTGCATGAAGCCTTTTTGTTAACAAGCGATTTAAGATCTCTATTACAAGTTTTCAGTACGTTTGCTAGAAACTGTAAAACTACCTTTTTTATTTTTTTTAATTTGCCCACCAGCTGTACTTGTCGACACGAAGCGTTTGCAATCGTGGGATGTGGCTAAGTTTTAATTCTTTCGACACTGGAACAACAGTAAACTTCTCAGATAGGTATCGCTTATCAATGAAATCTACCATGTTACTGAAACTAGCAAAATTGTTTATTGGTTAACCCCTGTGCAACTACCCCCTTCCCTTTAAAAAAATAGGAAATTGACATCATCTTGTACTAGACTATCCCTTCCCATATTACAAGTTAATGACAACCTTTTGGTCATTCCTCGTGACGTACGAATTGGGCACTGACAGCTGATCTCATCTTTTCAACTTTTTCCTGAATATTTTTGATAAACAGGGGTGACTTGAAATACTTGTAATCCTTTGCCTTTGGCATTTCTAACTTGGGAGATTTGTTGCTACTATCATCACCATTGTCGTCGTCATTATCATCATCATCAGGTACTTCTCCTCCACCATCATCTCCATGAATACCTGACAATAATCCTCTATTCCATGCCTCAGACAGCTTCTGAATATCAGAAATCAGGTTGGGGAGACATATGATGCATCCAAGACTGTTGCCACCCTCATCAGACAAGCACAGAGTATGAAAGGTGTAGCCACAGGACAGTCGCTGGATAGATGCGTGAGATGGATTATGACATGCTTCTGCATCACAATCTACTGAAGGCTGCGGTCTGGAGGAAGGCCATCTGTATGCCAATGGTAACGATTTGATACTGAATTCCTTCTGAAAACTTGCTAGGTAGTATGGTGCTTTGCCGTAAGGCCGTCCAGCTCTGTTCATTAGCCTTGGAAACATGTAAGATTTGCCTAGATTCAGTGCTACTCTCTCTCAAACATGGCCAGGATTCCCTCAGACGCCAAACCTGTTGATTACACAGGTCAAGTGCAAAAATAATATACCCGTTTTTTATAGAATACACAACGCTGTACTTTATATTGACAGCAACATAATCTGGTGATAAATGTAAGTTTATCAAAGCTGCTGTGCACATACTTGTATCTATGCCTTCCTTTTTGTTGAATGCAAGTGGGCGTAATAAGGGGAGCAATTAAAACTTTCAAAACCCCCTTAGATCTTCTACTGATACAGACCTGAAAGTACAAGCAAGTCTTGGTCACTATATCCTCTTAGATATTGTGGGACATAGGTCTTTTGGAATCCATCTTCCTCAAAATTAAATCTTGCAATAAGCCTTGCAGTTTCTTGGATTTTATCTCCCTTATCTGTCTTTCGTATTCTTGATGTTAAAGTGGAGTGGAAGATCTCAACCTTCTTCTCATTCAAAACAGAACAAATAGCAGACTTGGCAGCATGATAAGCAGGGAAGTTTTCCCCGTTGGTATTAGGGAGCTTAAGCAACCACGACGAAAGGGACGACGACGACGTCGAGTAATCGCGGAGGGTCTGGAACGAGGACGTTGTTTTTAGCGGGAAAATGAAACTTAAGGAGGCTCGAAAGGGTTTTTTTGACGGCGGGGAGAATGGATTCCAAGATACACGCAAGCTTATTACTCGCGAGAGAAATAAGCGATGGCGCGCGCGATCAGATCCGCAAGCGAGTTGTAAACAAACATGGCCGCAAAGAGTGTTTCAAAAACTGCCGGGTACCTCTAGCTCTATTGTTTCCAGCGGAAGTGGTTATTTGAGGAACAAAAATGGAAAGTTTACTTCTTGAAAGCAGGTAGGAAAATGTTCGGATGGTAAGGTTCTTGCCGAAAGCGGTCAAAAAAAATTTATTTAACAAGTTAAAGGAGGATGGTGAAGTCCGACACCCCATCAATAAAGTCGTGTCGAGTGCATTCGGTAGGTCTTACTTTGTTCCGCGAGAAATTTAAGTGGATACCTCTGAGTGCTACGATTTGTTTCGCATTGTATTTGACTCCTAATAAAATGAAATGACCGAGAACTTTCCTAAACAACTCACTGGAAGATGAAAAGGAAAATGAAATCATTGTTGGATCCAGGATTGTAAACATTGACAGTTTTATGAACAGAAACGGAGAAGTGTAAATGTTGCTATAAAAATAAACATAATTTTCAGTAAACAAGGGATCGTAAAAATGTAGATGAGACTTTAAATTAATTCTAATTCAACAACAGACTGTAAAATTAAAATAAAATATTCATCTTAAACTTGTGAGAAAGATTGATATTTCCCTCGATACACTGTAAATTACAACTACGAAAAGGTAAACTCGCATTTGTTAAGAAAGGATTGCAAAATTTGTTTTGTTTTCCATTTAAAATGGAATAATGAAAGTTCACGGTTATGGCAGTGGCAAAGAGAAAAAAAAAGAAAAATGAAGCCAAGTCTTGTTCATACCTCTAGTACCTCGAAAATTATAGAAATTCGCGAAATCTGCGACATGTTGTACAAATTACTGACGTATACGAAACCCTAATTTCCACTGAGTTTGACGCTCATGACAATCTAGACGACGTTAAAGCAAATTCTTTTCACTGCAAATTATTTTCACTCCTCCACTTCAAATTGCACATGAACAATAATTATATCGGTCAATCGTGGTAAATGCAAGTGCATCGCTGAATGAGGCCTTCGATCAAGCCATCTTCTCGGAACAACGACAAGATACCATCCAGACGTTCGATGGAAAGCTTCATCTTTCGACAAACATGGTCCAGAAGCTGGCAGATGCTGGTTTGTCTCATGTTACACTACAATCTGTGTACGAGAAACTCAACATTACCGGCCTCAATGGAGTACTGGCATCGGCGCCATCTGCAAAATCAACTTGTCATCATATATCGAATTCCGCTAGAGAATTCTCTCCGGAGTTCATTTCCAACTGTCGTAACAGTAAGCAGTCTGAGTCTCAAATGATGACTTATTTTTCAGGAAAGTGTAAAATTACAAAACAATGTGAATCGATCTTCAGGATGAACGATTTTTTCCGCTCTGAGGGCATCCATCGATTAATCGCGCGGACACGAACTTGTCCACGCGAAAATGAGCCTGAGTCAGCGGTATAGTTAAAAACGCGTGACCGGATATAAAAGTGTAAGCTAGAATTGCAAAAACCGGAAATAAACTATGCTAAGTTGATGAAATAATATCTCGCAAATTAGTTCGGTGACCTACTCTGATTTTTTGAATACAAATTATTTACATCATTACGCATTCCTGAAGAAAATTTAAAAAACAATTTATCTAGTGGAAATTTTTTTACATTTTAAAACAGCATTTTTTTAAATAAGTCAGCTTCTACTGGGTAGTTTTTTTACATATCACGTATACAGGTGGAGAATGTGATGACGTTTAAGAAATTTGAAAAAAAAAAAACTAGGTCACCGACTTGGTTTTTGAGATATCTTTAAAAATCTGAGTTTTAGAGGGTCTTTTAGCACCACTACTGTTGCCATGGCAACAGATAATGCCTGACGAACCCCCTTAAAAGATTGCCCTAGCCCAGTGTTATGCATATTGCCCTTGCCTAGTGTTATGCATATGTCGAGTTATTATCCTGATGATAAGTTTGACATTCCTAATATCTTTTACTGATTGGTGCTTGCTGTCAATTGTTGAAAACCCTTTCGAGCCTCCTTAAGCAGTGAAGTTGCTCAAGGACGACGACGTCTGAAATCTTGTTTATTCTCGCTTCGTCAGTTTAAGAAATGACATCGTTCATAGACGTCCAAAACCTTCTTCTTCTCACTCATGGATCAAATTTCCACATATATATCGAAAGTTCGAGAGTAGGTTATTCAATTCTTGAACATCATCAGTCCAAGGAATTATTAAGCTTTAGCTTCATTTACAAGAATCTACGCATCGCAAAAGTTTAAAATATTAAATTTTACGCAAGTTATTTGAGATTCAAATTCAGTTCTAAGTGTTGCTGATATAAACAAACCTATTTTGCACAAGGTTTGTCTGATTTTCAACATGCTTTAGCCTGATATGTTCTACCTTTGATGCTCCTTCCTTTGGCGAGCAAACGACGTAAGTCTGTCAATTTAATCAATGCTAGCTAGCGATCGGCACAGATAGCAGTCGTAGCGCTTCACCCAAGAATACTATTTTTTCCCAAGTGATTTTGTCGGAATAATTTTTATGGCTGTAAATCTATATTAAACATTTTGAAAATAGATTCGGAAAACCTGACAGGTATTTAAGCTCATGTTAACACACCGATCTGAAGAATTCTTTGTTGTTTAAAGCGTGTCGATTGAAGAACAGCAACACGCAAAATTTTTAAGTAGCAATAATCCGGCAGTTCCATACACAGCTTTTGACCGAGCGCAGAGGTGTATTACACTGCCATTTAAAACTTTTCATTCAATAAAAATGATAAACAGCACTCATTCATAAAATATACTCAAATAAATTTAAACCTTACGTGGTCGCTTTCACCGCTTGACTTTACATCTGTTGTGCGGAGGAAGGAGTATGAGTTAGTGGGTTTTCGGATTTTATTTGTTTAGAAAACTGAATATGGAGGTTTAAATCAAACGAAGAAGCGAATACAAACTCCAACCGGCCATAGACTGTCTAAAAACTGACAATAAACCCGCACCTTTTGATGAGAAAAACTGCTTTGAAGTTCGAAAGTTCCCGACGACGTGAAACAGGTCCTTTTCAAGTCGTCCACGACAAGACGATGACGGAATTCTTGGTTCGCGCTTGCGCAGTGACGTTCTTGCTACTTCCGGTCGTCGTCCTCCGTTCGTCGTCGTGGTTGCTGATCCACGAAAGCGATGCCTTATTGTAATGGTGTCTGTCATTAGCTACAAACAAGATGGCTAGACGCTTCATAGAGGAAGCAAGCTGTGGAAATTGCCCACTTCTCACAATTACAGGATAATGCAGAAAACACAGAGGGTTGAGCTCTTCAAAAAAATGTAAGAGACAACTGTATTCAGTGTCCTTGCATTGTCCAAATGCTTGAATTACTTGTGAGTGGATTCTCAGCCAACCACAAAATGCTAGCACAATGCACAGTGCCACTTTGTCTGGCTTGGGCTTTTCAGGTAATCTAATCCTCTGACCAAACACTGATGCATAGATCTCTTTGAAAACGGGATAGTACTGCTTTACTACATCTTCTGAACTGTTCAAATATACATGAAACTGTCTCAACTCAGGGATTAGGGAAATAACTTCTTGATCTAAATTAGCATGGCAAACAATCTTTTTTTGATGGTACCATGTTGGCCAGTCACCCACAGTGGAAACCACATGTAATTTAAGGAATTCTTTGAATTCTGGTAATATATCAAAAATGTACTGGTGGCAAGCCTGGTAGTCATCCTTACTGTGCAGTGTCTGTTCAATCTCATCAATTAGTATTGTTGATTTCAAGGTTTGACATTCCTCGGGATTTTCTCTTGAATAAACCCTGTAATAAGTAATAAATTATTATTGAAGAGACAGTAGTGTTAGAAAGTTAAATAATTAGAAACAAACTTGTGTACGTTGTAAGAGAGACTCTTTTTAACAAAATGCACCAGCTTAGAAACCAGATATTTAGCAGACAAACTGACTTAATGAGACACTGCATATTCAATAAGTCCACAAATCATTACACTTTCCATACTTTTTCCAAGACTGGACTGCATTAAGCAAGAATGCCACACAAACTTTACACCAGTTTGCATTGTAGATGCTGTTGGTCTCTTCTTTTTTCTTCTTCATGATCATAAATGATTGTTCAAGGTTCACTTGGTGTATCTACAGTAATATAAATGTACTGATGTGCTGAAATATACACTCAGTCATCAGTTTGGATTATTAGTGAAATAGTTAGATGTTGTCTGTCTTGCCTTAGCTCTTTAAAAGATTGCCGCATCATAGAGAGATCAATTTCCTTGTATGGTTGGGCCAAGCTCTCTGGGAAGAAATTTTACTAAATTCAGGCCAAAATCCTTTTATTTCTGACAGCTCTGGTGGATATCCCTCCTCTGCACAGCTGGGGTGGACTTCCAGGATATGAAACCATTACGCATCTGTGAATGCTGGCTGTGTCAACTGGTCGAGGAACTGCATCTACAGAAGACTGTATGTCCACGAGAAGAGTTGTCATATGGACAGCATTAGTAAGTATTTGCTCTGTTGGTTTTTTAACTGTGTTGATGTTGTGGAAATCATCCATGCATAGTATTTGAAAGGATTTCTGCAAAGCCAAAGCAGAAAATAAAATTATTCAGTGGTAGGAGTTTTCTGTAGGAAAATCCAGGTATAAAACAATATATGTATGTAGACATGTATTTTCACAAATTTTAATTACTCTTTGAATTGCTTGGCAAACCATGTATTCTGCCCTCTCCAGATGACTAGATGCAATACTGTGTCTCTTCTGAGTGTTAGTTTTCCCATCATCCCTTGCAAATCTAGATGCAATACTGTGCAATACTAGATGCAATACTGTGTCTCTTCTGAGTGTTAGTTTTCCCATCATCCCTTGCAAATCTAGATGCAATACTGTGCAATACTAGATGCAATACTGTGTCTCTTCTGAGTGTTAGTTTTCCCATCATCCCTTGCAAATCCTAACACTTTTCCAAGAGCCATTCCACTAGATTGGAGGCCAAGCAGCTCTAAGAAGATTGAGCTTTCGTCCAGGAATTCACCATGTCTCTGATTTCTGATTATCAGATCAAATAGGTTTTACACATTTAATCACTTAGAAACACACATTAATAGTTGAACTGAGATGCATAAATCTAAAAGCAATGCTAGGCAAGGAAATGAAAGGAAGCACAGTGGAGTTGGAGGAGCTAGGCTTACACCCAAATATTTTGAATCCATATTTTTGCCAACACCACCCTGCCACCTTCAAAATTTTGCTTTGTAACACATGCAGGCATTTTTCATTGAAGTAACTTCCAACTGTCTTTCATTTTATAGTGTTCAGGGGATTGTCTGTCAGGTTAATATGTTTCTTGTTTTACTTTTTTAAAAGATTTAATTAAAAAAGCTGTATTGTTCATAAAGTTATTATTTTTGTATTGTGTCTTGTTTTATAATTTCTTGTAAAAAAAATTATGCATGTGATTGTGACTCATTTAAAATGCTGTGAATGTTCTTGGTCTGCTGTGGTATTCTGCATTATAATTTGATTTCATATATAAGTACCAGTGTGGCCTATAACTAAAAATACCTGTAATATAGTAGCTGCCATATAACAGCTGTTGCCTTTTTCTCCTGCAGGTCTGCTCTTTTTTCCCCATGACGTTCAGAGAGAATACTATCAAGGATGATCTTAAACAGTTTTGGGGAATTTGATTCTATGAATTCTTTAAAAACTGGCTGGCTTACAAGTCTCTGCCGATCTGAGCATATTTCCATTTTTTTGCTTAGAGTTTGTAGGAGGTCTTTGAATGTTGGTTCTGTTAGAGAGAATTGCAATTTAGGTTCAATCAAAATTGTAGTATTATTGCTATTACAGTGTATCTTCTACGTAAAAAAGAGCTTCATGAAGGATGAGATTGTTAGTTTACCATTTAACTTCTCCTGAATGCGTTTCCAAGTTGATGCCTCAAGCATAATGTCCCCATCCTGGCCAAATAACATGTCACCAAACTGTCCTTCAACAATCCTCCAGTAATCAGGATTTTGCAGCTGTGACACAGAAAGGGATGAGCTGTTTGTGGCTTTTTTATCTTAGTAAACATTCTTTTTCTTCAAAACCACGTGTAGTATTTTCATTATGGTGTAATATGCTGTAATTCTAAGATCTACATAGTACCATTGATTATTACACCAAACAATGTTTACAGTTAAGAGTGTACCTCGGAGGTAAATTGTTGACTAGCTTCAAAATCCATCTCTTCAGTTTCTTGACATACCAGTTACAATAGTGTTACAATGAAGGTGAGAATAGAGGTACATGCAAAGAAAATGGACCATTGAAACAGAAAAATTGTGTATGTGTAACTGTGGCAGTTCACATAATACATTGAGCACAATCATACCTCTTGTTTAAAAGTGTATCTGACTCTCAGTTATTTTGACATCACATCTGCAATGGTAGTTATTTTTAGAAACCAGTCAACTGTTGAAATAGTCTTGTTTATCAGAAGTTAACGAAATACAGTTGATAATTGTTGTCAACCTTGGTTTCCTTAATTATGAGCTTTCAAAACGGTTGGAAGTTAATACTGTTGCTGAAAAAAAAATTTCCTCCTGCCAAACCTCCTCTAAAAGCACAGTATCAATTTAAATAGGCATTTTATGATAATACATACCTCGTTTAATTCTTCCCCAAGTAGAGGCCAGTTTTTTAATCTTTTGTGGGCCTCAGCTCTACACAGATTACACCACCGTGTCCCTGGTCTATAAGTAGAACTTTTCTGTCCAACTTGGTCCAGAATTTTGTAAAAGCGTGCTGGAATACAATGGCTGTGCAACTTCCGCGAATGCCCCCAAGCCGACGGACACGAGCAAGTTTTGTCATCCTCTCGGCGAATGCGGTCGAAATGCACTTGACAGACCAACTCACTGGGTCCAAAGCAACCAGCTCTACAAACCTGAGGGGTTGGTGTCCTCAGAACACCACTACAGCCACTATTTAGCCATCTGGTTTTAGCCTTGGCGCACAACATCCCGTAAAAACAATGCACTGTTTCTACGGACTCGCAGATCAAGTAATACCTCACGAAACAACAACAATTTTACATCGTGTGCAACCTCTGTTAATTTTTGGCAAATTATATAATAGAGACCA
Source organism: Stylophora pistillata (assembly GCF_964205215.1). Taxonomy (NCBI): domain Eukaryota; kingdom Metazoa; phylum Cnidaria; class Anthozoa; order Scleractinia; family Pocilloporidae; genus Stylophora; species Stylophora pistillata. The sequence continues at coordinate 33,623,537 of NC_142525.1, forward strand.
TGAACTTTCCTAGATTTGAGCCGAGTTTTAAGGCTAAGTTTGCAGTATCTTTTCTAAGTTTTACACTTTTGTGAAGCAGGTGAGACTCGCGGCGAAAACCATTAAGAAGTTACCGGCATTTTTTTGTTTTCGCAAGGGGTGCCGCTGACCAGCAAAATACTGTACCGGATCCCGAAAAACGTATTTCCGCGGTGTCGCATATAACATGATATAGCAAAGTTCAAAGGTATTGGGAAAATTTCGGATAACGGGGCCCAACATTCAACAAGATTTCTCAACTCTAGCTCTGTGACGATAAAACAATTTAATATTCAGGATTTTAAACAGAAAGATTTAGAAATCAAACGTAGATTAACCGTCATGGTTGATAGAACTCTTTCAGATTCTAACTATTTTTCCAACTAAGGCCCAGTCTATACGTCGCATTTAATGACACGAATTTAATTGATGAATTTTTTTGTCTGGGAGATGAAATTAAATGTCAGTTCATTTTAGACATCGAATATAATTTCGATGTCGTTTTGTGCCTGCATTGACTTTGATTGGCGGAGAACTTCCAAAAACAACATGGCGGTGTTCAGAGAGGCATTAATGCTAAAGATTGCTCTGGCGAGGCAAAGGCGTAGGAATTTGTCTTTTCAGATGGCAATGCTTGAAGCAGTAAGACGAAAATTCAGGCTTCGACTGCTGGCTTTATTATGTTTATTACTACAGCAAGTGGGAGAGGAAGAGGGACGTTTTCGGAGTGTCCGAAGGTGTGAGAGAAATGCTAGGTGGTGGGAGATGGTGTGGTCAACTTATGACAGTTCAAGATTCAAGAAAACCTTTCGTGTGACGCGTCAAACGTTTTCCCATATATCAGAGAATATCAGGCAGGATATCACAAAGGATCAGCTGACTGAAATGCTAATTTCTCCGGAGTGCAGAGTACCAATATGTCTTTATCGGCTTGGGAGGGGTGATTACCTGTACACAATAGCAGAATTGTTTGGCGTTGGGCTAGCAACTGTGGATGTCATTGTTAAGGAAGTCTGCGAGGCAATCATTAAAAACTTATGGAGGAGGGCAGTGACAAATCATTTCCCAACTTCTGAGCCGGATTTTACAGAAGCCACGGTAGACATGAACCAGCTTTGGCAATTTCCTTGCTGTTGGGGAGCAATTGATGGTTGCCACATCCCAATTCAGTGCCCACCTGGTGGAGAGGAAGCTTGTAAAGAGTACCATAACTTTTAAAACTTTTTCTCTGTTATGATGGCCATTAGCTATGGAGTGATATGATGGAAAAGAAAGTGATCCCCGAAATATCACAGAACATTCAAGGAACAGACATTTATCCTATAATTCTAGGGGATTCAGCTTTCCCTTTTCGTATTTGGTTGATGAAACCTTATTCCAATGCTGTTCTGAGTGCTGAACAGCGCTGTTTCAACTACCGCCTCAGCAGGGCAAGGATGGTATCAGAAAGAGCTTTTGGTCAGCTGAAGAGTCAATGGAGAGTTCTCTACCGCAAATCATCTTGTCAACCTGATGCCGTTAAATGCCTTGCATTAGCATGTGTTGTTCTTCACAATGTTTGTATAGACATGGGTGATTCCCTACCATCACAGTTAGACTTAACAGAGCATCCAGCACAACATGGGAGAAGAAGCAGGAAGGAGGTCAAAGAACTGCTTATGACGAGAAACTGCACCATGAAGAAGGATAAATCACATCATGCAGAAGAGATAGGAAAAGCAATTCTCGACAAATTTTGGGAAGAGAAAGAAGGGCAGTAATCTGTCAGCCTTAACTTTTATGTTTTTGCTGGATCTTTAAAAAGAGCTAAAAAGTAACAGCCTATAACTATTCAAATGTTCTACCTGAAAATTAAGTGTCTTTGATTTACTTCTAAATTTTTGCTATTTGCCAAGTGGGGACTTTCTATTGGCAAGGGAGTTTACTTGATATAGTTATGAAATGAAGCAAGCATTCTTTAATGAGGGGGTGGGACTCCCACTAAAAAGTATCCAATACATCATGATTGTGAATATGCTGTTACACTTGTCGACCTTGTTGGACCACTGAATTAAGCCATTTGAGTATTGGGAATTTTCAAGAAGTACCATAATACTCTTTTTTCCCTCCATAACTTTGCATAAGCAATGTTTTTAATATAAATTACAGTATCTGGCAAGAGTTTCAAGTCCCACAAGAAATTGAAAACAATGCTCATGCAAAAGTGTGGAAGGGCAAAAAAAATATTATGGTATTTTTAAAAGTTGAGTTTTCAATTTAGGGTGAAATAATCTGCAAACATTTTAAGCATATTACCCTTAAGTATAATATTAACAACCACTATGAGGAATTGTTCCACAGGGCTTCTGAGTTAGGGAGAGTATATCTTCTTGAATAAATGTTGTGTGGTTTCACAAGCCTGAAGAAAACAAAGGAAACTCCAGTTTAACCTGAGAACAGATTTTACCTACAACATGTCTACCATTTGACAAGGCCTTACGAAACAAACATGGGTAACTATGTATATGTGCACGATCCTTCGCAGTAAAACACTATTTAAGCAATAGTGAAAATAGTTTTTTTTTTTTTTCAGGTCTGATTTCACTATTGCTTAAATAGTGTTTTACTGCAAAGGATCGTGCCCATATACGTTTCATAACCGCAGTTCATATATATGTATTTCATATGTTTGTTGTTTGATGGGTAACTATGTTAGCCAAACTTTATTGTTGCTTTATAGCTGTTTTGAGTTCTTTAAAATACTACATTTGCAACAGATGTTTGTTAATGAAACAAAATAAAACATATTAACAAAGTCCTCCAGTGTTGTTTAAGGAGTATTCACTCTTTTCAAAACCACTGTTTTCACGAGAAGTATAAGCCTAAACCAAGTAGAAAGTGCAACAAAAATAGATCTTCCATTTTTTGTTCAACAAATTCTTAAACATGCAAATGTCAGAAAACCGGAGTCAATAAAATTATTGAGTGAAACCATCAGCAGTCTCAGGGGGGATACATAATCCCTGTCTGAGTTTGGTTTCCAGGCACACCATTGTTGGAAAACATAGGCGTGCTGCTATATGCACCGTGATGTTGATACTGTTAGAAGGGGTGGTGACCCGAACCCAACAGTATGTCCAAATACCTTTTCTATTGTTTTCTTGCTAGTTTCATCTCCTCGTGAATGCCTTCCAAGAGGTGTTTTGTTGGGTCATTCTCAATTACAGATCTTATCAAATCTACAGTTGATGCAATTTGGTCTGATTTATGTTTTCTACCTTTCTTCTTAACTGGTACAAACATGCTCTTCTCAGGAGGCTCCTTTGTACTACTGTCAACAGTACTGCAATCACTGCTCCCATTCTCAATGATTTCTTTGGCACTACTCTGATTGGCTGAATGTTCACAAGCTTGCTCAGGCTGACATGAATCACGTGACTTTACTATAGGGTAGAGTAAGTCGAACCACTTCCCATATCCTTTCTCGTCAGTCACCCTCTTCACTCCACTTGCTGTCTTTACAGTCAGACAGATCCTCTTGCATGTGGCTACACACCATTTAAACTTGGTTCTCATCTGCTCTACTGTGAATGGGCATGAATCTTCGAATTGTTCATTCAGTTTATTTAACACAGACTGATAAGCCTCAGTGTTGTATGCTTTCTTGGTACCAGCTTCCGAAGAATGTTCTCGTCATTGACGATTATGTTTACCATGTCAGTCACCTGAGTCCCCAACCATGTTGCTTTTCTCCCACGCTTCTTCTCTTTTACTGCGGTTTCCTCGGGGCTCTCGCTATGACCATCTTCAGGCTGCTATCTGCGTTTCTTGTTGGGGACTTGTGGCTCCTTTTCCTCGCTGTCACTCCTTAAATCTGAATCTTGATCATTCTGTTTTGAAAGCGAAGATGTTTCATCCACCAAATTTACCAAGATAGATGCTTCTGGGCTCCGAGGAGTGGATGTTCGTGTATAAATTCTTGCACAAGGAAGACAGTACCCAACTCGCTTCCCCGGCTCCCATCCCTCTGCGTCTTCATCCAGTTCAGCCACAGCACATTCCAAACGAACACATACAGGTCTGTCACATGAAATACAACTGTATTTCGTTTTGGCCTCGCATGACCAACAAGTCTGACTGAACGTTTTTCGGAAAAGGCTCCAGCAGTCGCCACGTTTTCTATTTTCGTGGGAACTCTTCTCCCTTACGCATGCCATGCAGGTGAAAACTGTAAGCGTGGGCTCAAAATTAACCGGTGGAATAATTTATGTCGTCGAAAAATTATGTATGCATTTACTTCGATGCGACTGAAAAGCGACGTATAAAACTGACACGCATTTCAGACGTTTTATCCGTCTGGGGCACATGGATAAAACGTCTAGGGCGAATTTAATTCGTTTTAGACGTCGCTTTAGTGTCGAAGAAAATTGCTGGAATTAAATTCGTGTGAATTAAATTCGTCTCTAATGCGACCCATAACCCAGGCCTTAAACGAGCAGAGTCCTCCTCAAGATGAACAATACCAACAACAGCACATAAACTTTGAGGAGAGCGGAAACCAAAAAATAAACGTATCACATCATATGAGGAAAACAAATTTCACCGAAGAAAGACTTATCAAAACATTTTGCGTCGATATGAAGTAACTTTCTTCTTCCGCTTTCAAGATTGAGCCAAAGCGTATTTCAAAACTTCCTACCCGATTATGATAAGTGATTATTGCAAGATTGCCTACATACCGGGAAACAACAGCAGGGAAATTTCATGATTGAAATTTCGTTTCGATGAGCAGCAAAGGGGTCGTCCAAAGAGGCTCACTCGAGTTTCGTCTGGAAATTACGGCAAATACGCCTTATTCATAAATGGCGGTCGCGCGGTTAAGACCTGAGCCGAGTTCACCAAAACGAGGCTTAGGAGGCATCGCAAGAAACATGGCGTCGAAGTCCAACATTATTTACTGTTGAGTACCATTGTGCACACAAAGAGGGGATATTGAATCAAAAGGAGAACAAATTGGATTATTTAAGTTTCCAGACGAAGAGGAAATGAAGAAACGTTGGATTCATACTATAAGTAGAGATTTTGGTAGATTTTTTCGCATCTCCGGGGCATCAAAAGTGTCTGATTTTCGCTATTGCATAAATAGCGCTATCTACTGCGAAGGACCGCGCATCATACGTAAAAGTGTGTTCGTTACATTTCAAGCTTAGTGACATATCAAAGGGTCTTGGTGGACGAACGTCTCTGAAGACAAATGCAACGCGATACGCGCTTGACTGGACTGATTCTTAGAATCGGGCGAACACACGTGGCCCTGAGGATGAACGCAGTGTTATACCCCTCCCTTAGGATATTTGGAAAAGACAGGAAGTACATTCGAAGCGGGCATGGTTTTCGCACATTTGAATCCTAGACTGAGTAAACAGTTTTTACTATTTTTCTTATCTAACAGGCATCTTTCCGGAAGCAAATTCTTGAACACTAGTGTAAATATTGTCAACGAGCGCCTACACGGTCAATATTTCTGGTATCAAGAATTTTTCAAAAAAATACGTTAAATCTTTGTCTTACATAGGCTGAGCGGCTCCATGCAGTCAGTATGAGACAAAGCATAAAATTTATTTTTCTGCCCGTTTCGATTAGGGTAGCGAGTACCGACTCCGCGTGTACCGACTCCAGAGTAAGCTCACCGAGAAGTACGCCCCGTGTGATAAGGGGAAAAATCTTCGTTGCGGTAACAAAATTTTAAGTCCAACTCTGTTTGAATTTAAGCGACATGCGGCGCAACGACAAAGGTTTTTCTCAAAAATTTCGTCATTTCATATGAGGTGAATATTTGCAGCAACGCACTGGCCGCTGCGTGTCGCGGCGACATCCTCACCCAGATTGTCCTAACTTACGACATCCGTGCCCCCATCCTTCCCCTAACCGCTCCGTGCCCCCCTCCCTCCCTCCCTCCGTCCCTCCCTCCCTTCCCCCCCCACCCTTTTCATGTGTTTACAGTTCACACATCCTCGGAGTCTCCGAGGACGGTTCACATGAAACTTCCTCTTTTTCTCATTAGAAGTGGAAAATGGAGGTTTGTTGATTTTTTTGCTTTTTCTGAGAAACTGAAAATTATGTATGAACATTTCTGAACTTGCATAGTCACGGCGGCATAATTTGAGGATTTGAGAACTTATCAATCATTCAGTAATTTAGCATAGCAATCGAGCCTTTCGATCGAGACAATTCTAAGACTGCCAGTGCCAACTGATAAAGCATAATTTTTTATAGCACTGAAAAGAACTAGAGGTTTTGCGATAATACTACAATGTAGTGTTTGAGAAGATTTGTACAAAGATGCAAAACTGGCTGCTGTTTCTTACGTATTTTTGAATACCGCGTTCCACAAGAGAAAGATGATTCAAGAACATAGTGACTTCTTGACATTCAACTAATGATGATGACAAAAAATCATATTTATAAAAATAATGATAATGATAACAAAAGAAATAGTGATGATAATTTATAGGGGCTAGCTCAAGAACCTCACTGTTCCTCTTTTGCCCGGCTTTAATGAATTATGATTTAACTATGCTTCTTTTAATTTTGCCTGTTAATCATTAATTATATATTTTCTCATTTCAGTGCAATTCCATCCACGTTTTAGATATCTCCGTACATATATCTTATTGACCAAGCGCGAGGGCCGTACTGGGAGAATATCGGCCCGAGGTCTTGACAGTACGGACCGAGCGCAGCGAGGTCCGTACAAAAAAGACCGAGGGCTGATATTCTTCCAGTACGGTCCCGAGCAAGCTTGGTTAATAAGAGATTTATTATAGGACTGAAGTTCGAAGGGAAACAAGTGCGGTATCATTCGGGACCATTCGGGACAATGCCCGGTCCAGTACTGAGAGAATATTGACCGGCAATAGAGCATTTTGATTGGTTGATTTTAGTTATTGGCCCTCTGACTGCCCGAGTCGTGTAATAGAATACTTTATTTCAGAACACCATACAAAAACATAGTTATTAAGAAAAAGGAAACCCAGAGGTTAACCCTATATCAAGGGTCTCCTATTTATGTATAAAATCTAACAGAACTAGTTAATGAAAATATAAAAAAAGTCAAATAAGAAGCAGCTAAATATCATAAAGAAATATAAAATGGCGATTCAATAAATAATCGCCGTCATTCCGCATTTAAAACTTCAAGCCATCCTATGTAGGACCTTGCTCTCTTTACAAATTTAGCTTCTCTTTTGGGCATTAGTCGCTCGTTCAAATGGTAAAATACTCCCAGGCTCTCTTCGAATGGGAAATTTCCTCAAAGCTTCCACAAAAAATAATACTGCGTGACACTGGCGGATTGGTACACTAGTGTTACGTAAAATGATACTTTCTCTACTTTTAAAGCTTAACAGTTGTCACGGCCACTCTCTCTCGTCCTTAACTGGTTAGGAAATGAAATCAAACCAATCCTGCAGAGAGAATATACAGGGATATCCCTCGCTTCATAGCCTAATCAGAATAAATTAAATTCTCCTGGCATTTATTTGTAATGTTTCTGATGAGGGGTCACTGAACGAAACAACACGCAACAACAGCAAAAAAAAAACAACAACAACAACAACAAAAAAGAGAAATCGCCGTTTAAATCAAACAGAGAGGATCGGAGTCACAACATTTTTGGTTATCATGTGCGTGTAGAAAGTCTTTCATGATTCGATCTTTCAGCTTAAGAACAGGCTTTCTGCAAGCATTTCACAACTTCAAGAGTAGTTTGCCAAGCGTTGAATTGCGAACTAGACGAAACCCATAAAGCTAGAGCTGTCATCGCTGTTTGGACTTGTTTCCCTCTTAAAATTGAGCGGGGTTCTTTGATGATCTGGAGACTTTGTTTCGCATCTAGAACCACTCTCTGCCTTCTCAAGGCGGCCAACATCTCTCTTTTCTTGAACTCCACGACCACATTTCCCGGGCATATTATCTTAACATCCACTGTTAAGACTGTAGAAAACAACTTGCTAGGGGCTGTAAAGGTTGCCTCGCTCAGAGCTTTTTCTGGATCGATGAGGTTATCTTCGAACATTCCGTCGTTTCTGACGTCATCTATTGAGTTCCCGGCTGTGAGCACTTTGAAAATAGCATTGAACGCTTTGACAATTGACGACTTGGTCTGAATGGGAAGACAATTAAGGGTGGTGTTCAAAGCAAGCACGACTTTGGTCACGGCACCAGGTACCACCATTGAAAGAGCGGCCGACTTGTGGACTTTAAACCTAATTTTACCTTTCTCCGTGTCTAGAATGAGGCGGCATCGAGCTAGTTGTACAGGTCCGCCAGATGTTCTAACGCGCACTGAATGATCCTTCAGTATCAGCTCTGCCTCTAAACTACAGATAGAAGTCGCCTGTTGGAACAGAGTCAACACTTTGGACACCACATTGTCCTCGCGGCCTGGTTCTTGTGTGGTTAAATGCGTAGGGACCTTCATAAGCTCTGTCCACTGAAATATAAAACGACATGCATATCTAAGATAAGCTTACTGTATAAAACTGCGTAAAATACCTTGGGTAAATGAGAATGAATTGAAGCAGAACTACATGTATAAGGATCAACTGAAGAGAAAATAATGTAACATTACTTTCTCTTGATCAGCAGGCCCCAGTTGTTAGAAGGATGGATAATGCTATACACTGGATAAATCTCTATCCGGCGGATAGCGCAGTACGTTTTGGTAACACTTATCCGCTGGATAGCGATTTATCCGTTGGATAGCGTTATCCGCCCTTTGAACAACCGGAGCCAGATCTATGCGAATTTATAACATAAATGAACATAGTACGCATCGTATTTGTGCACGATCCTCGCAGTAAAGAGCACCGGATTTAAGCAATAGTAAAAATCAGACCTGAAAAAATTCAGGCCTGTACGGGATTCGAACCACTGACCTCTGCGATACTAGTACGCATCATCTGCTTGGTCAATTCAGTTTCCACAAGGATGCTTTATCAGGTTGTAGAGCCCGCAGTTGATCGGAGACAACTAGTTCTGTCATAAAATCAGTAGAACACATTTTTCTGGGCTCTTTTATGTGACAAAGCCACGGAAAGCTTCTCCTCGTGTTCTCCCAACATCCCGAGTGGCTTTATCAGGTTATAGAGCCTAGACAAAATGTGTTCTGTTGCTGAACTATCTTTAAGTCACAAGCGCAATATCCATTTGCATCCTAATTGCGAAGAAGGCATTTTATGTCGAAACTCTTATCCTAACAGTATACAGAAAGTTTGTCATTATGAACCTAGCTAAACGGCCTAACACGCTAAGAGTCTCACTTCGCTCAGAGGTCGGAGCACCCGAAGTGCTAACGAGGAGGTTGTAGGTTTGACTGCCATTGGCAGCACTCGGAGACCTTTTCTCCGAGTACATTTGCCTGTGTGCGGACACAGACCGAATAACATCATCTTTCGGACTTGAAAATCATCAGGTTTAATTGAAATTTATAATCTTAAGCTTCATTTACATCATCGATCATCTCTGAATCTCTCGTGGGGAAACATTTTCTCAAGGTAAAAATATGACAAAGTGAAAACATGTGTCGAGCTTAGCAATTAAAAATGAAAGAGGCTTCGATCAATCGCAAAGGTAACAAATATCATTGACTGTGTTCCTTCCTTTATCAATTAAGTTTGACTCAAAAAAACCCGTGCACAGTCATCAAACGGCACAAACGAACCCTACACTTCACCAAATTTCGAACATGTACAGAACCTGTCTGACTTGCTCGTAGCATTTGATTTGTTTATATGCGAGGAGAGTTTAACTATCTACTAAAAAAAATTGAAAGGATTCGACAGTATTTGATCGAAACAGCCTTCGTTTTTGGTGGGGTAAGACGGAAATACATTTCGTTTTCACCTTTGGTTTCAATTTCTTTGTTGCATCCTTTGCTTTCCAATGTCTTCCTTTCACGTTGACTACCACCTTGCTTCCTTCTTTAATTTTTGCTTTCCACTGCTCTGTCTCGGCGACTTTTTCTGCTACATTCAGAACGGTATCTTTACTATGGGCCTCCATTGCGAATGAGTAACTTTTACACAACTTCTTTATAACTCAAAGACCTACAGTGTGATTTGGTTTTATCAACTGAGTTGATAATGTATATTGGCCACCGTAATATGTATTGGTTGAAAAATTGTTTCTAGAAGAGGTGCTATTACCGTCTTGGTTAACTTGCTTCTGCTCTGTTGTACGAAAGAAATGCTTATGCTTTATTTATGCAACTTTCATAAGAGTTTCTCAAATAGAACACTCCAAATTAGTCTGTAAACTTCGTTATTCACTCAGCGGCTTCCGGTCATGGGAAAAACAAACGGTTTCCGGTCCATCGAATCAAGGTAATCAAATTGCCATGTAAGAGCAAAACTTGTTCGGCTTCTACTTAGCTTTTTTTTTAAAGGAAAAACAGGAAGTTATATAACACAGCGCTCACTGAACTAATAATAAGGAAATATGTGGTTGTAGAATCATTTGCTGAAAAAGGAAAGGATTTTACTCGAAAAAATTATTAACGCTCAACCGCTCACCTGTTGGCGGCTTCGCTAATTAAAAAGAAAAAAAAATCTCTCTGGCACCCATACCCGGGGCACCTACTCTTTGACAAGCCATAAATCTCTCTCGGCTGCGTTCGTCGATTGAGCGAGAAAATATCGAACATAAAATAATGAAAATCATGATAACTATAATGAAATAATGATAATACGATTGTTGATAACTCTACGCCGAGTGATAACTTGGAAATGAAGGAGAAAAGAAGATCAATTGTAGTTGGCAGTCTTTGTAGGGAAGGAGTCGCGTGAAGCAAGATATATTTTTGAGTGGAGAGCTTCGCCTAATGAAAGCCGGTCCTCTTACGCTCTTCAGTACTTACAAAAAAATAACCAGAAAAATACACCTTCCGAACATAACTAAAAACATGGAGATGATTTTAAATGCATAGCGGACAGTTAGTACAGAAGGTCTCAATTCATCCAATTCATAGACTGATGGAAATACAAATCATGTTCAAACCCTTTGGTCATGACGGACTTTAAAAAATTAATCCGAGGAGGAGACTTATCAGAATTATTTAATGAAATATATTTCATTTAACTAGTATCCGAAAAATGCAGGTTTGAATCTTGTCGATAGGCTTGGAGTCACGCGACGAAGTTAGCCAAAAAGGAGAGACGGTCTCTCCTTTTTGGCTAACTTGATCTCGTGAGTCAAAAAGAATAAATGAAAACAAAAAAAATTATGTTGGCGCACCGCGGGAGCTCCATGAGTGAGGCGCTTGAAAAGTAAATTTAAACCTCTTTTACGACTGTTTGACGATTGAAATCTGACAATTTTTACGCCTAATGGCTAAATTTGTCAGCCATTTTACGGTTAACGGTTAACCCCACTGAGACCCTTTGATATACACTTTTGTTTGGGGGGGGAGGGAGGTAGCATCGTTGTACAGTCTATCAAATAATTATTCGTTGAAAGGACCCTCCCCCCCCCGGCCCCCCATGGTTGTGTATCCCACTCAGCCGTACAGTCAGCCAAACAATCTATGCCGTATTATGTTTGGTCAGGTGTCAGGGCTGTTAAGTTTGAACTTGACCCAATACGTGTATTTCATCATAATGTTTGGCTGCCTACTCTTCTTCGATGGGGTCCTAGCAACCAGAGTTTTTATGATTTGTTTGGACCTAACGTACCTCAGATAGGATAGATTTAAGTTAAAAGTTAAATCCGGTATCACGAAAAGTTAACTGGTATATTTAGTAGCAAGAATTTTTCGCCGCAATACAGCCTCCTTTTTTTTTTAAGAAGGTTGCTCATGCATGCTCCTCACTTGAATTTAAGTTGCAACACTGAAGATCAGTTCGCGAATCACCTCTTTCTTGCGTTGTGCCGACGAATATATTTTTTCAAGAAATCAATTTTTTGAACACGTCTTAAGAAAAAGAAGTATGGGGTAGCTTCGGATAAGCTACAAAATGAGAAAGCTGTTTAAATTTTCGTGATCTTGAAATGGTGTTAGAAACAGCTTTGTATAAATTAAAATATTCGTGACTAGTCTCCGGAAGTCAAGTGACGTCATAGGGCACCGCTGGAGTAATTCATTCACCCCCCTATAAACCGGCTATTAGCGAAATTTCTTCCTTTTCCCGCTGCTTATCTCATGCGACATGTCTTACGACTCTTACACTGATACAAGGTTAGTTTTTCGTTATTTTTCATGTATTCCCTCTTCTTAACTCTCTTTTCTGTTGCATTTTAAGTTTAAGTACAATTTAGCGACTATTAATTAAATGAAGAAGCTAGCTTTAGATGCGTAACGATGAGAGGAAATTGTGTCTTCAATTGTAATTTTTTCGCTACCGACCGCCATTTTGAACCACGTGTTTCAGTCGGCTGGTGAGCATTTTTCTTGCGTAACTCTCCTAATTCTTTGCCTTTGGTGTCTAAAATTTTTTCATAGAAATCCTGACTCCGACCGGGGTCGTGACGAGCAAAATGGTCCACCAGGAATGGAACAGGACGGAGATATCGAGGTTCGTTCAAAGTCTAACATTTGTGAAACAAAGCTGAATTTTTTTTGTCTTTCGTGTTTCATGCTTTTGAGTAAAGTTAATTGTCTATTTCTTACTGTTTTATTTTGTTGTACTTTAGACTAACTGGGACGAAGTTGTTGACAAATTTGATAATATGGGGCTGAGAGAAAATTTACTCCGAGGCATCTACGCATACGGGTGAGTGTCCACTTCGGCCGACAACTGCTTGATTCAATTCATTTCAACCGAATAGATCTCCGTCGAATTAAATCAGGCGTTAGCTTAAACCTAATGTCCACGACATTTTTACGATTTCAGTTTTGAAAAACCATCAGCAATTCAACAGAGAGCTATAATTCCTTGTTGTAAAGGTTAGTGCTATTCGCCCATCTTGATCAAAGAAGTTTTGACTGTAATAAATAACTCATGGAGGATCAGTGTTTACTACTGTCCTTTTTTGCGCAGTATTCCTGGGAGTGAAAAACTATTGTGAACCATTACTTGCACAAAGTTATCGTGTTTAAAAATTTATCACTCTGAATTGTTGGTTGAAGCGCTATGGGAAGAGAAATGCAATGCTTAGACAAAGGCAAAACACTGGATCAATTTGAAAAGGCACTGATCTTTTCTCAGTATTTTGTCACTGCTGTAGAAATCTTTGCCTTGTCGCTTAAAATGCTAAGGTTGTCATTTATTTTGATATCTGTATATTTAAGGTAATAACTATTACATAGGAGAGCCTATGTGTATGATGTGATTCGTGAAGTAAAATGTCAAGAATTAAATATTGGGAAATTTTAACTTACGTAGTCAACTAGTTGGTGAAAGTTCTCTTTAAAGAAGTTTTGTATTTCAGTAACAAATGAACGGCAAGCTTTTAAAGAAAGGTTTTTGAAATTAGATGTTTTAGCATTAGCCTCTAATAAGATCATTTCTTTAAATCAGCAATATCACAACTTTGTGAATGGCTCCTTCTTCATCACAGTTGCCAAAATAATGTGCATTGATGGGTAGCATGATCAGAATCGTTGGTGGATTGTGTAACATTTTGAAGCATGGTATTAGATGTGAAACTACAAATATTTGCAGTCTTCTGTAACGTGAGCAATTTCCCGGTGGATTGTGTTTTGTTATAAATTGTGCTTTTAATGTAGATGTTAATTAGTTAGATCAAATGTGGAGTTCAGTGAAATGATGAATTCTTTGTCAGAATGTGCAGCATTTTGAAACATGTTACAAGTCTGAATGTGAACCTGTCACTGTAAATGTACATTGTGAAGTACAATTATTTGATTCCTTGAAACATTTTTTAAGTCTAGATGTCAACCTGTGAGCCCACATGCACAGCTTAATTGCAGTCAAGTGCCATCTTCTTGAGACAAATTTAAAGACTATTTTTTCAGGAAAGGGATAAAATAGAATCTCATGCTACTGTTTTTTTTTTAAATTGAAAGCGAAAACAAACCACCTGTTTTGAAATTCAAAAGAGTGCTTGCAGTAGGCACAAACCTTTCTATGGCCTTTTTTGTAGAAATATATTGAAATTACAAATTGCTGAGCAAAGAGGCTATCAGTAGAGAGGCTGAACATCCTAATGGCCATAGCAGCTCAAGTGCTACCTGTGTTGGAGTTTCTTGAATGTACTCTACAAAGAATAAGGCAAAGAAATCTAAATTTTTTCAAAAAGCCAGTAATGGGATTAACCCTATGAGCTTCTCAATGGCCCTGTTAGTATAGTTAGCCATGGGACTCTTACTAGGAACACTTAAAAGAAAGAAACTTATCTAGACATTCATTTTAAGGATTATTGTGTGGGGTAGCTAAGTTCTCCCTCAACCTTGCAATATTACTCAGTAACACAGAACACAGTGCTTCAGAATGTTAACCTTAAACCTTCCAAGATCTGATTGTCAATTCTCCCCACCAGCTGTTTCACATTTCCATGTCAAATAGTTATTAGAATTTGGTGGTAGATCAAGATAATAACTTCTACCTCGTAAGTTTGAGTATTCTCTTTACCTTCTACCTGATAAGTTTAAATTTTCTCTCTACCTGTCTGCTGGATGAAGTGTAGATATTATAGTAAGTGGTTATAATTATGCTTATCACTTCTGGGAACTAGTGTTTATTGCCCAAATGAAGTGCAGCATATACTTGCAATGCACCATCGAAAGGTTACAACGATGATAAGGAGTTTCACTTGTTGCACATTTCACTGTTGGGTTTCCTTGATCTGATGTTACCCAGTGAAGGTCATCAACTTCTCCTTTGTTCCTTTTTTCTTTTCTTTTTTTTGGGGGGGGGGTGCTTAGGGTTTGAAATTTCTCATGAAAGTATGAAAGTGTACCTTTTTGTTGTAACAGTCAGCTTACAGAGATAATGTATTTATGGGTTGCATTTTTATATCTTGTTTTCTAGGATTAGATGTTATTGCACAAGCCCAGTCTGGTACTGGAAAAACAGCTACATTCTCCATTTCAATCCTGCAGCAGATTGATGTGTCTTTAAATGAATGTCAGGCTCTTGTGTTGGCTCCAACTAGGGAACTGGCACAGCAGGTATTAAATCAAATTACTGGTTACATTATTGTTTCTGATTTTTGGATGGGGAAACACTTGTTGGAAGTGGATTTTACTAGACTAAATTTCCTATTGAGGTAGAACTAGTGTCCTGTTTTGTTTGTTTCTTTTTTTTTTTTTTTATTTTCAAAAGTAGGAACTGATTTTTGCAAATGATCTCCAAAAGTTTATATTCATTTAGCAGAACAATAAAAGTGAATGGCAATTATTCTTATGTTTGCTTTATTGAAGTTATGATTTATACCTTATGTCACTGTTCAGAATTTGTTTCTTCTGTTCTAACCTCAACTCTCCACAGCTTGTTTCCTGTATTATACCTTCATCAACTTCTCCGGAGTTAACAGGAAGGTTCCTTTAGGGGTTGTTGATACAGCTGTCAATAAATCAACTCTAAACATCTCTAATTCCTTTGTCATCTGTATACTGGAAAGCTGGTATATTGATTTTTCGGAAATTCATTCATTGTGTTTGCAGATTCAGAAGGTTGTAATTGCCCTTGGTGATTACATGGATGCTAGATGCCACGCCTGCATTGGTGGAACCAGTGTTCAGGAAGACATCTTGGCTTTAAAAGATAGAACCAAAGGTGTGCACTCTGTTGTTGGAACTCCAGGCAGAGTGTTTGACTTGATGAACAGAAGTCACCTGAGTAAGTCTTGCATTGTCAGCACCTAAATGGGATACTTTTTTTTTCAAATCATATGACATTTTGATGGATAACATCTTATGTACAAGTTTCCAACCTTGAGAAAGTAACTTTAACATGTACAAACTTTGTTTCACCTTTGGAAATACAGTCAAACCTGTATAGGTGGTTTACACGTTACTTCATGGCTGCCATGATGGTGGGTGAAAACAATGGATATCTCATTAGCTTCTTTTGTTTGTCCAGCAGCATTTGTTCCTTTCACCATTGTTACCTGTGCCTCTAGAGATTGGTTGCAAACCACCTATTAAAAGGGCTCAACACCAACGGTAGCCAACTAGCCAGACTCGTAGAAATTCAGTTTTGGCTAGTGGTTTTCGATTCCCACTAGCCAGTTTTGCTAGTAAACAAACTGAATTGTCATAACAGCTAAGTTGTCACTAGCCACTTGGCTTGTAAATGGAAAAGTTGGTGTCGAGCCCTGATTAAGCAGCTCTGTACTAAGTGGTTATCCTGTATTAGTATATACTAAAACAGTGGATAGCATCGAAGACGCACTCTGATTGGCTAGTCAAACTCTGATATCCTTTGCTATTTACTTCTGAGCAACTTGGGGAAAAAATGGCATCACAGTTTGCATCCGTGACAAGCGAAGAAATCGCTCAAATTAACCATGGTGGTGTATATTATCTCACTGTTTTAGTATATACTAAAACAACTATTCACCTCAGTGTTGGTGGTTAGCAGTTGATATTTACCACTAACCACCTCCACTTTGGTGAATAGTTGTTAATTATGAGGTCAGTTGTCGAAGTCCCCAAAACTCTTTTCCCTTACACACGGTAATATTCACCTTTATTAAGCTGTCACCTCTATCAAGCAGTTGTGGTCACCCTTCACTGAGTTTCAATGGCCTGTTTGTATTGTCTTCCACCTGTAATGAGCAGTCACTTAAAGCGGAACCTCTTAAATGGAACTCAGAACAGGCTTTCAAGTATATTAAGTCCATGCTTGTATCCCAAAATGAATGGTAGTATTATTTTAAGCAAGTTTTGTACATCAAGAGGTCAATTGTGGGATAGTGGTATTTCTATACCATTTTTTACACAACCCCTATTCTGTGTGGAACCTCTATTTAGCAGTCAACCTGTTTTTAGTGGTCACTCTGCCATTGCCTTTGGAGACCTTTTTAATACAGGGTTGACTGATATGGATTAGTTTCTCTGTAATATAATGCTATGAACCTCCACGAGGTTCCCCATGCCCTTGGACTTAAATCAATTTGGAATGATAAATCAACATTATTTTTATTTTTCAGATACAGATAAGATCAA
Organism: Stylophora pistillata; assembly: GCF_964205215.1. Classification (NCBI taxonomy): domain Eukaryota; kingdom Metazoa; phylum Cnidaria; class Anthozoa; order Scleractinia; family Pocilloporidae; genus Stylophora; species Stylophora pistillata. The sequence goes on from NC_142525.1 coordinate 33,640,665, forward strand.
AATATTTGTCTTAGATGAGGCTGATGAAATGTTGTCAAGAGGATTCAAAGATCAAATATATGATATTTTTAGGAAATTGCCCACAACCGTGCAGGTAAGGGCAGAAAATCTTTTCAACATTAGTTTTCATATCTGAAACCCTTTCCCTCCATCTTGCTGCTGGCAGGATTTGTTCTTTGTTGCCCTTAGTTTGACTCTGGCTGTGCTTTGCACATACACTTGTAACCAACTAGTTTGCTTCCTACTAGTTGAGGTTTTTAAAATCTATGCAAATTCATTTGTTCATTTGTATTGGCCCTGAAAAGCACCACAGGGGGAGTGGTTAATGAACCCTTTTGACCCCAAGTGTGACTAGCATCTATTTCTTTCCCAATAATATCACCCTTGAATCAAACTTAAAGGTTAGGAATATAAAGGAAATGTTCACCAACTAAAGAAGCTCTTTATTATTTCACTAATTCTCCTTACCAGCACCTTAAGAAATGTGCAGAGAACAGTTTGGAGAATATGAAAACTGATGCAGGGCTCGAACTTGGCGGTGGTCTACTAGCCAAATACCAGTAGATTTTGAGTTTTGGCTAGTGGATTTTCTCATCTGCTAGCCATCTTGGCTAGTTAATTTTCGCCTCTATAAATAACTTAAGTCTTCAAACATTTTCAAAATTCTTTCATTTCAACAACTGGCATGAAATAAAAAAAAGAAAAATAACTCTATATTCGAAAAATAATTCTTTGTTTTGTTACAAGTCCGTGTTCGTTCGCCGCCATATTGACTTGCTTGATCGAGGAGACATGGGATCAAGTCACATACCCATGATGCAATGCTATCAAAAAACGCTTGTCCGCCATTTTGAAATGCCACGCGTGATTGCTCTCGTTAAGTATGGATATCAGGGCATTTCTGTCGTCATCAAAATCCTCTGAATCATCTCAAACATCTACAACTTCCACTTCAAAGAGAGCAATTGATGATTCTTCGACATCTCAATCTTCATCGAAACGAAAGTTCGTACGGTCGTGGTTGAAAGACTTCACATGGCTAACGTACGACTCAGAAGGAAACCGGATGTTTTGCAAATTTTGTAGAGACAATCCAACTTGCAGTGACTCATCCTCTACCTTCGTGTCTGGCAGTCAGAATTTTAAAATAGAATCTGTGAGAAGCCACGAAACTTCAACTGGTCATACACGTTGTGTTGCGGCTGCTAAAGTTTCTGAGAATCCACAGCTAGCTCCTTTACCACGCGCACTGTTGTCAATGTCAAAAGAAGTCTCTCAGAAGATGGAAAGATTGTTTGATATAGCTTATTTTGTTGCAAAGAGGGAAATGCCATTTACAAGCTTTCCCCACCTGTGCAAACTTGGAATGAAACACGGAGTTGAGCTTGGAAACACCTACATTAATGACAAAGCATGCAAAACGTTTGTAACGGCTATTGCAGGACAATTAAAGCATGAACTTTCAAGCAAGCTTCAGTCATCAAAGTTCATAAGTGTAATGGCAGACAGTGCATGTGATGTTGGAGTACGTGAGGTAGAAGATGTTTATGTATGTCATTTGGTTAAAGGTGAGATAGAAAATGCATTTGTGGGGCTGAAGGCTTGTGAAAACAGCAAAGCAGCTGGAATCAAAGCAGCTGTGGAAACTGCTATGACAGAGGTGTGTAGGGATTGGAAAGAGAAGACAGTGGCCCTGGGAGCAGATGGAGCAAATGTTATGCTTGGACAAATAAGTGGTGTTTATGGCTTGCTTAATCAAGAAATTCCTCACATTATTAAGGTACACTGCGTTGCACATAGGTTGGAACTTTCATTTGCAGACACCTTGTCAGATGTTCCAGTTCTTAAAGATGTCAAAGAAATGCTTCAAGGTATTTGGAAGCACTATCATTATTCTGCAAAGGCAGTCCGTGAGCTTAAAGAACTAGCTGAGAGTATGGAAGTGCGAGCATATAAGGCAATCAAAGCAGACGGTACAAGGTGGGTACCACATATGCAAAGAGCACTGAATATTCTCTTGTCAAAGAACTTTCAAGTTGTAGTTTTGCACTTCCAACATACCTCACAAGCAAGGAATGCCAGTAACCAGATGCAAGGAAGGGCTGTGAATTACAGCAAAAAATTCACAAGCTACAAATTTGTTGCCATCATGCATCTGTTACTTGACATCGTAGATGCACTTTCCAAAGTGAGTCTTAGCTTCCAGGAGGATGGAATAACAATCTCAAGAGTTCAAGATAACTTAACTGCCCTTTTAGCAAAACTTGAATCTTTCAAGGAAAGACCTGGTCAGCAACTAAACTCTTTCCTTACGGAAGTAGGGGATGGCAACACATTTAAGGGCATAGAGCTTCAAAGGGATGCAGACAGGCAGGCTATTAATGCTATCCAGGCATCTGCGGTGAATGCTGCCATGACATTCATCCAAGAGAGGTTTGAAGGGATGGAAACAGATCCAGTATTCTCAGCAGCAGCTGTCTTGACAAAGCACCGAGGTTGGCCAGTTACAGACAGGCATCGGCTGCTCTTACATGGCGAAAATGAAATCCAGACACTACATGGTCATTTACAGGTACCTCTAGAGCAGCACAACTTCAGTCTGCATGACTGTCTTGATGAATGGATGAGTCTGAAATTCCATGTACAGCGAGTTAGAGCAGAACTTGAACTCAGGCAAAGCGAATTCTGGAAGAACAAATTTATGTTTTGCAAAGATGATTATCCAAACCTGCTAATTTTAGTGGAACTATGTCTTGTAATTCCTTGCCAGACTGCTTGCTGCGAGCGGGGAAACTCTTGCATGAACAGAATCATGACTGACTGGAGGTCAACCTTGAATGTTTCTACTATTGATGAGTTGATGAGAATAGCTGTCAGTGGACCTTCTCATGAGGACTATACTGCAGTTCTAGCAGTTGGGCGCTGGCTGGAGGAGTCAGAACGGAGCAGACGGCCTACATTGATGGACTGATCATTGCCTTCAATGATCATTCCTACCACTTGGGAACACCTAATTAACTGTTTTATAATACAGAACACTACTAGGGTACTAGGCATTTTGAATGAGCAGCTGCTGTTTGCAGCTAGAAGCTTAAGTCACACAAAGAAGTAATGTCTGCAGCAGTACATGCACAGTTGGGTTTTATTGTTGTCGAGGTAATTGGAATAACGAACAAGCATGAACACATACAATGAATTTTATGTACAGTTGTATAATAAATTGATTACAGTTTGATAGCAACAGCAGTTTTACATTTTTTTGTGTTTGTTTAATCTATAAAAATGATAGTATTGTGCTGTACACTTGCCTAGTAGAAATGCATTTTTGGCTAGTGAATCCTGACCATGTACTAGCCATTCGACTATTAACTTCAAAAGTTAAGTTCGAGCCCTGTGATGTAGAGTTTAAAGGGTGAAGTATACAAACACACCTGTTCATGTGTTAGATATTGTCAGATTACAAAAGAATTTTATCAACTTTATTTACCTCCTTGAAATCCTTTGTCTGCGATATCTGGGTGGGATGGTTGGGGAAGATAGCAGGTCCACATCAGCAAAATTGCTGCCATAAACTCATCCTGCTCAAACAAATAAAAGATGAATGAATGAATGAATGAATGAATGAAAGCTTATGTGGGGAGGGTGGGATTTTCATTACGTCCAGTGCTTAAACTTTGCACTGATTGTGGTTTTCAGGTTATTTTGCTATCAGCAACAATGCCCAAAGATGTGTTGGAGGTGACTTGTAAATTCATGCGTGATCCAATTAGAATCTTGGTGAAGAAAGAAGAGTTGACCCTGGAGGGTATCAAGCAGTTCTATGTCATGGTGGAAAAAGAAGTGAGTAGAAACTCTTAAAAGTTCCTCTTTTTCTATTTTCTGGTAAGTTCTTCATTGTTGAGTAACGTCTTAGCCTGATTACTGTGTGTTTTCATTGTCATGGTTTATTGCACAATTTTGAGGGTTCTTTTCACCCATACTTTAGGAATTACTTTTGTAGCACTGCTTTATGGTTGCTTTGTGTTTGCACTGCTTCATTGTTACATCATTTGAAGGGTGGAATGAGAAAATTGTTGCAGGGAAGATGTATTGTCTTCCTAAACAGGAAGAACACAGAGTTTAAGAAAAAAGTTGTTATTCAATATGGCTTAAACTTAACACAATCTCAACAGTTAGTCTAGTGCATGCACCACCTGTCATTGTGAATGGAAATATTAGGAAATACAAAGAAAATAATCACGCAATTATTTTCTCCTTTTCTCTTGGTGGTTTTTGCATCATAGCTTTCTTGTTCTGATTCTGTCTTTTTTGTTCTGAATGTATCTTTCTTTACTCTTCTTTATTAGGAGTGGAAGCTGGAAACACTTTGTGACTTGTATGAGACACTGACAATCACCCAGGCTGTGATTTTCCTTAATACGAGAAGGAAAGTCGATTGGCTGAACCAAAAGATGGAGCAAAAGGATTTTACAGTCTCTTGTATGGTATGTCCTTCTTAGCCACAGGCCTAAATCTGTTTTACTCTTTTAGGATAACCTGTAATTGCAATGGGCTCCTCTGCAGCATGGTGACCTGGTGAAGATAGAGCAGTTGTAGCTTCATACTTGTCACCCCCCCCTACCTAGTATTGCTTAGGGTTAAGTCTCCCAGTAATTACTCGTGTGTTTGTTGGTGGCTACTGCCTCCTGCAGGAGGTGAAGCTGCACATGTTGTCAAGATGAGTGAGTGAGTGAGTGAGTGTAACAATAGAATTCTGAACTTGACACAGTTTGACCCAATGTTTTGTGGTGCTACTTATTTTTTTTTTTTAAGGAGTATCTCATTAGATAGACATAGGCCCTTAAAAAACAGTTGAGTTGTCTACTTTTGTGATTTCTGGCTCATAGCCACTAGCACACAGTTTTTAGTTCTTGCCATGACACTGTGAAAGAGAGTAGAAAGCAATGATCATCTCAATCATTTTAGGATTCTGCACCATTTAAACTGACAAATGTTTTCTTTGCAGAAATATCTTAATAAGTGTAACAGTGCATCATAAAACTTAGGGAGAGCATTTTACCATTCAAATCAGCAAATTATGTCAGTTCTTGCTGTGTCACTATAAATCAAAACCTTTTCTTGTAGAAATATAGCATTAGATGTGATCTTCACATCATGGAAGCTTTAAAATTTTTTCTTCTTTAAAATGAGAGCATTTTACTGTCTGAATCAGGGACTAATGCGGAAAAGGGCTGCTTAATTTGCGAAAATAAAGACAAGCTGCAAAATATACCTCGAGTTATTCAACAGAATGATAGAATGAAAGAATAGTGGATCTATGGAATGGTTGAATAGGCTAATATACAGTTTTTATGAGATGAAAGTCTCGAAATTGGAATTGCAATAAAATAAGGAAATTATTTACAATTAACAAGTGAAATAAAAAGAAGCAGGGAACCATGAGGTTTTTGAGCTAGCCCCTTTGAATTATTACATAATTATTGTTGTCATTATTGTTATTGTTAATATTATTTTTTTACCATTTAATTATTGGTTGAATGTCAATTAGGTGGTATATTCTTGAATCATTTATTTCTTCTGGAACAGGGTGCTAATAAACATGTGGGATACTGCAGTTTTTTTTCCTGTTTTGCATGTGAGACAAACATTCTGCAACACTACCTTGTGGCATCATCTTACAACCTCTAGTTCTTTTAAATGCCTTTAAAATTGTGCTATGGCAGTAGCCATATGCAGTGTTTGACTGTCTATTTTTTCTTTAGCATGGTGACATGGACCAGAAAGAAAGAGATGTGATTATGAAGGAATTCCGTTCTGGCTCTAGTAGAGTGCTTATTACTACAGACTTGTTGGTAAGTACCTACTGGGAATGTTTGTTTTCGTTATGTTTTTTAACTTGAATACATTTTCCCCCCCCCCCAAGATTTCGCCAGATTTCGTTGTAACAAATTATCAAATCTCATTTTTATCTCAGGCACGTGGTATTGATGTGCAGCAAGTCTCATTGGTTATCAACTATGATTTGCCCGGAAATCGTGAGAACTATATTCACAGGTGGGTTACTTTTTGCAAAATACAAGTAGTTAAATTTTGTGCTTTAATGATTGTTGTACCAGCTTACTTTCTTATCCATAAAAATCCAACCTTTATTTTTCAAGTTTGGACTATGCAATCCACGATAATCCTCTCTATCTTTGAGCATTTGAACTTGTCCTTGGGGTAATTTTTTTTTGGCGTCAACCCTCGCTGTGAAGATGGGTCTTGTATTTTAGAAGCGTTAGTTTGAAACCAGGTAGAAACATATACCTTGAAGTCTTCTCTGTCCTCTTACGTGTATATGTTTTTGCCATATCGGACGTTTCTCCTGGCAGAGTGCACGAGACTCGGAAAAAATAAGTAGTCTTTTGACACACAAACCAGACAAAGATGTGTAACGTTGTCGACTTGCATATGTTAAGCGTGTCACTAAACTTATCGTCCTAAGAGTGGGCACACCGCTCGATAGATGTATCTTTTCCATCAACGTTTTATGGCTTTTCTCTCCTAACAACCAGAATTCAAACGAATTAACCTAGTTTTATTTCATACTTCTCTCGCAGGATTGGTCGTGGCGGCCGTTTTGGTCGTAAAGGCGTCGCCATCAACTTTGTGACCAACGATGATGTTCGTACATTACGCGATATTGAACAGTTCTACAACACACAGATTGATGAGATGCCAATGAATGTGGCCGACCTTATCTGAGTTGTCCAGTTGTTACCTAATGCAACTATCAAATTAAATAGCCGTGCTTTGCTCAAACCAAAGAAGGAAAAAAAATCGCAAAAGTTTCAAACCAAAAAAAGTAATGATCACCATATCGTACCGACAAGAACGGTGCGAAACCTCCGGATATGTCATATTAAATAAAACTTATTGGTTTTCAACGAATTTTGAAAAATATATATATTATTTTTTGTTTGTTTATCCGTGCATTTGTGTACAACTTGGTAGAATGCAGATGCCAAATCCAACACTCTTATACTAGTTTTGGATTAAAATAGAAAAAAAAAAATAAAAAAGAGGAAAACTTGTATTTAAAGGTTAGACTTGTGGGGTTTGACATCTGCTATGTGTTTGCTGTCTCTGCCTGTATGGTGTATCAGCTTTGTATGGTTACCTGAGTTGGTTTTTACATTTTATGTATAAGGAACACAGAATGCAGGTCTTTGCACAGAGAGTGCCCTTGTTCCCTCCTGGTCAATAAATGTTCCTAAGTTCAGGTAATTTTTTCGTGATTTTTGTTTACCACGCCATTCGTCAGGTTTTAATACTAGTCACGTAAGGATTGAGCTGGTAAATGGTCGCTATAGGAATAACTTAACATGCCCTTTTAAATTAACCTACTTATTTAGGTAACGCTTCCGCTTCCTTCTCCGCAAATACGTAGGTAAAACGGCCAGGAAATTGAAATTTTGACACTAATTTCGACTCGAGAGGGTACTGTGACACCAACGATGGTCAGCAATTCGAGACATTCGTGGACAAGCGTTAAGTGGTCATGCCACAGGTTGCTACAGTTAGCGGAGTATTGTCCTTCCGAAACGATGGCGGTATAGAACTGGGGTAGTGTAGCCTGCAGAGAAAGCTTAAGTTGGGTGTGACTAATGGATAATTTCTCCTTACAAAATCACACTTTAAAGTTATGACAATAAAGGAAATGATCAACAAGAAGAGAAGCTCTTGATTGTCAATCTCACTCCACTTGTCATCGCCTTGAGAAATATTCGGAGAACAGTATGGAGAATATGGATACTGATGTCACGGTGTGACGAAAATGGCCGCCAATCTTTTCAATGGCAGCGAAAGGCTGGGGAGAGAAAGATTTGTAGTAAGGGGGTGAGTGACAGTCAAAAATAAGGAGAGGGGCAGGGGTGGGGGAGTGAAAGAAACTCCCAATGGATCCTGAGGGAGCCGTAGTCGGGATCCTGACAGGAATAAGGAAAAGATTCCGGCGGAAATACTTACAATATTGCCTCAACGAGAAATGGGCCATGATACGGACGATGAATGCGAGTTTAGCGCTCTGTGGAATCTATTTGAATCCATCAACGATTTAGGATCCTACCGGGAAACTCCTAAGGCTATTGTTTCTCAGAAAATCTGTACTTACATGCCTGCTTCACAGAGAGTGATTACGTCATTTTTTAACACGAATTTCATGCTTGAGGCTCCATGCATTCCATATCATTTATTAAAATCACTTTAGAGCGAGAATGGTATCACTTACGGTTCTCCTTTAATATAGAAAAAGACGATGAGTGAAGCATCTATTATTACACGACTCGGGCAGTCAAAGGGCCAATAACTAAAATCAACCAATCAAAATGCTCTATTGCCGGTCAATATTCTCTAAGTATTGGACCGGGCACGGTCCCGAATGATACCGCACTTGTATCCCTTTGAACTTCAGTCGTATAATAAATCTCTTATTAACCAAGCTTGCTCGGGACCGTACCGGAAGAATATCGGCCCTCGGTCTTTTTTGTACAGACCTCGCTGCGCTCGGTCCGTACTGTCAAGACCTCGGGCCGATATTCTCCCAGTACGGCCCTCGCGCTTGGTTAATAAGATATATTTCTTGTAATAAGGATGGGGACATTTTCTAATTGTTTTTGTTCAATTGCGAATCAATCAATCGACGAGTTATTTCTATCGACTACGTCTCTCTTGGATTACCCCGTTCGATTTGGTGTAAGGCACGATTAAAAGTGTTCCCGACCTTACCCATGTCTCAACCCATTCATCCCTTTATTTCATACACCTGTAGCCTGAAAGTTCTACCCCGCTACCCCTTCCTGTGTTGGAAGTGCCTCCCCAACCCTTACACAGCCGACACCCAAGAGCAAGAACTGGGAACAGTTTATCACCAGTCTTCACTCATTTGAAACGATTTGAAAAAAGGCGCCAAACATCTGATTTCTTATTCGAACGCGCTTTCTCTCAGCTCTTCCAGTAATTTCTTCATTTGGCGTATGATGGCCACGTTTTCTGATTCCTTTGACTCAGAGGATGAATTAGACGATGAAGTGTACATCGGTGGATATAGAGGGGACATTGTTGGAATCCGCTACTATCGCGGTACAGTTAACAACAACGAAATGGTATCGCTCCTGCGCGAACCCCACAATCCTTACGACAGGAATGCTGTCCGTGTTGACAATGTCTATAGCATACAAGTAGGGCATATAAAAAGAGAATTAGCTCGAGCTCTGGCTGATGTGATTGATAACAAATTGGCGAGAGTGGAAGGGTGAGTTTCCCCTAAGATTAGAGTACGCAAACATTTAGAACATCGCTTATCTGCCGTTGATCACATTACGTGACGTGTGTTCTGCGCAATGTTGGTGTCCACATTGTTCATAGGCCTTGTTTACAGGTGATAAATATTTGTTTAGCTTTATTCGGCGATGGAATCCCTTCTTTCGTAGCTATTGTATCGACATTGTGGAGATCTTGCCGAGATCTACTAAGGAATTCAGTTGTTTCAAAACGAGACAAAAGAAATAAAAACCCTATTGTGATCGATCATAAGTATAGCTGATATTTATATGATAGGCGCAACCACGCGCATTGTCAATGGTTCTTACTTATAATCTATTACAGGATAGACCTATGCATGAAGTCAACATCAACACAAATATGCTTTTTCATCTTTTAAAACAGATAGATTACATGTTGTCATGGGCCCATGCAGTATTTTGCCACAATTTACAGTAATGTCATACTCCGATAGGCCAGGCTGCTGCTGTCGATAAGAGTACAGACAACGCTGCTTACGTCAATGTGTCACACACTGAAAGAATCGTTTTACTCAACGTTGATATTGTGATAAAAAAACATCGTCAGTGGTTTAGTGTTGTCTGTACTCTTGTTGACCACAGTAATTGTCATCACAGTGCAGCGCCTTGTGAGTCTACAACATTTTGACCACTGTGATGACCAATGTCATTGTCAATAAGATTACAGACTGTACTAAACCACTACTGATTGGTTAAATAGATCACAGAAGATTTCAAGATGTGGCAAGAACATTAGTGACACACTTGGTTGTGCCTCTTTTATGCTCCTACTACATTTTGATGTCAGATCTGTGATAATTATTAGATAACAGATGCATGGGAAAATGGAATCTATCTGTTGGTTAGATCACATCTGGGTTATGAAGGCTTGAAAACTTATAAGATTTTCTGACAAATAATTTCCATTTAAGTTTCCTTCATTTGTATGTATTTGATTTTAAAGTTAACCAACTTAAGATTCCTTAATTTGCTAGTGTTGTTCCCTATGGAAAAAACAACATTTATACCATGCCTTGTGACATCACATTCTGGGGAAAACCGCAAAATGAGCAAGAGGTTATCCAGCGAATGCATTGGCATGGCTACATTTTGAAGACCGCTAGAGAGCCAATACCACAAAGAAGTGGGGTCCCTGGTCAAGACCCGCGCTCATGGATGGCAACTGGTAGACCTTCTATAAGAATTTCCCAGGATCAGGTAATGAATATTTTAATAAACTTTTAACAATCCTCTGATTGCTTTTCCAATTTTTTTTTTTGCATGCGTATGAATAGTTCAGATATTAGAAAGAGTGTTTTGATTTTTTTTTTTTTTTTTTACGAATTCACAGTGTACAATACTGGATGATCTTTGTTGTTGTCTCTACTTCTAGATGACCAGAGAATTGGACAAGTTATTTGAAAAGCTTGGAAAGGAGAACAAGCTGGAGACAGTAGAACCTGCTGAGGTATGATAATTTGGGTAAACAGTGTTTAAAATATCACCAGTATTTTGATTTGATTTCAGATTTACATAATGGTAAATTGAAGCTTTATTATAAATATGAACTTTGTTCTTTTGCCTCGTATTCCAGCACTGCAAGTTATTTAATGTACAAGTATACTTAAAATAACAATGAAAAAAGCAGGGTTTTCTCATTAAAGCTAAACAGAGCAATATTTTTTCAGGCCATAAAATCTGTGCTTTTCTTGCATCAGAAGCAAGCTCTGGCTTGGATGATTGCTCGAGAAAATTGCAAAGATCTTCCCCCCTTCTGGAAAGAACAGACTATTGGGGGCAGGAAAGGATATTTCAATACAGCCACTAACTATGCAACTGGAACACGGCCCAAATGTGTGCTTGGAGGGATTCTAGCTGATGATATGGGACTTGGAAAAACTCTGGAAGTCATCTCACTTATTGTCACAAATTTTTACAATGGAAAACCACTGGTTACTCTGGCAGATTGGAAATCTACAGTGGCAAAAGCATCAAAGGTGATTATGAGAATTACATCCCCCATTCATAATATTAAGATAATTTAGAGTTTTATGTTATCGTGACTTTCCAAAGTTTTGTCACTTGTCTGTGAAAATTCACTTGAAAACTGCACAGAAAAGTTTCAAATTAAACCCAACAGTGGTTTCTCACTTTGCAATTATAACACCCAAGCAATCTCCCATGGACTCGTACTGAGTTACTATGACTGGTTGCTTGGAGGAAACAGATTGAGACAGGTGGGACTAGTCAATTCTGCTTCCCCTCTGGGACAGGGGGTTAAAAACATGGACTATTCAAATGTGTGCTATCTCTTGGCAGAAAAGGAAACAGCTAAAAGGAACAAGCTACAGAGTAAAGCAAAAGTGGAGGAAAGAAGATGTCCTGAAGGATAAAGATGATGAAGACATTGTTGAGGTCACTGATAAGGATGACAATGAAATTGTTGAGGAAGATGATGATGAGTACTCAGGTGTTGTGCCATTTGATGAGACCGGTAAAGAGGATCCAAACTTCAGTCCTGGTCTAGATTCCATTAACAAGCCTCGTAGCTCTCACCCAATCAGGAGATCATCAAGGTTTGTTGTTTCTTTGCATTATAGGGTTTTGGTGGCTCCCACCTCTCCTTTCTTTTCATAGGAAGTTAGAGCAGTTTTCAATTGAGTATTAAAGAAACAAAACTAATAAAAGTAATCACAGTGACCAATCAGACAAAGGTTTATACAATGATAAACCAATGGGGGCTTAAAGTGAAACAAGCAAAATGCTTGAAAAATGTGATTGTTTTTAGTTTTGCATCTGATTGGTTGAGAGAATGGCACAAGTTTTCTGGACCAATCACAAAGCAAAGTTTAGTGAAACAAATGCTATCAGGGATTACTTTGAAAATTACTCTACCTTTGCAATACAACAGATGTAGATTGTAACAGTTGGTGTATATTTGAAAGTTAGAGGAGAATCTTTAAAGATGAGAATGTTAACATCAGCTTACCATGATGATATTCCTGAAAGATGCATTGATGGTAATGATTTAAAATGTATGTATGTATGTATGTATGTATGTATGTATGTATGTATGTATGTATTTGCATACATATGTATGTAACACACATACATATGTATACATACATATGTATGTATGTATTTGCGAATTGTTATACAGGGTAACCCAGTTCAGCACTCAGCCGGGTTAAATGGGGCCCTGTGTAACACCCACCTGTCCCACCCCAGGGGAGGACATCCACCACACTGACAGTAAACTCGTGTGTGGGAAATTAATGTCTCGTACCCTTAACCCTGCAGGAGATTGGGCCTACGGTTTATTCGTCCCTATCCGAGAAGACTAGAATATCTATCCATTTCTTGATATTATAGAAAGGTAGCAAATTCTCCTCAGTTATTTTAAGACCATGAGTATTGGTCTGGCCAGGGCTCAAACCCTCGACCTCCCACACAACACAATCTGGCGCTTTAACCAATTGAGCTAACTTGTTACTTGGTGTTTCCACTCACTAAGTGACTGTGAAATTTAATATTTAGGACCACCAAGAGATGGGTAGGGTATGTTCAAGCTGAAGTGGCCAGTGAAGAAGAGGATGGTGGTGCCCCAGGGGTTGCCCAGGATACAAACAATGAGATTAACAAGACTGTTTCAGTGCCCTCTCCAGCCAAGAAACCAAGAAACCAAGATAGTAAGATGATCACCATTGTAGAGGAAATAGATTCCACTAATGCTAAAGATCAAATAATCCAGAAAAGCAGTAAAACAATCAGAAAAAAGGCCAAGATGAAGCAGAAGAGTAACAAGAAGACAGGGGAAATAGGTGAGGGAATGCCTGCTGAAAGGTTCATATTATGTAAAAATGCCATACAAATGAAAATGAAATGGTGTCAAAACTATGTTGTGAATGTTTGTGCTGTATTACAGGTTTTTAAAATGGCTTAAAGGCAGTTGCTTTTGATAATTGAAACACCACTAAGATTTTGATTGTTACTTCAGGATTTAATGTCACTTAGAATATTATTAAAAACAGTGGCAACTGCATCCTCCATGGGAACTTCATGGCTGTCAATGGTACGAGAGAATATTGGAGATGCTTGAAGTCTATTGGAATTTCTTTACAGTACATTACTGCTTTCTAAACTGACTGGAGTCACTTTGAAAATAATTGTAGATTGTTTTAATAACCAAAGATGAATTTACACACGAACCTCAAAGCCAGACGACCTTACACTGAGACAGTCAGTTCTAGGGAGCACACACACAAAAAAATCATTGTTTAATGTCAGGTTGAGCTTCCATGTTATATTTGTGTATCTGAAATATTTACACTTGTCTACTAGGTAAACATATATCAAGCACAGTAGCTGATGTGGACCAAACTATCGCTACAACTGACAATCGTGCCTTACCATCTCTTCCACAAGATTCTACGTCATCCTCAAAAGAGCAACCAACAGGTTTGTTTTGAAGCTATTTACTCTCATCAAATTCTTGCATGATTATGTAATCCTGTGGAACAGGATTCCCTCAGAGATTAGAAAACTGCTTAGTTTAAATGTTTTTAAAACTTCATTTCATAGGAAAGATTTTTCTGATACACCATTGTAACTTTTATTACCAACAATGTAAGTTTTTGTATTTTTAACATTATAGCTAATATTTCCTTATTATTCACGATGTAAGTTTTGTATTTTTAATATTATAGCCAATAGTTCCTTAGAGTATTTTAGTTTAGTTTAAACACGATTCCTACGAAGACCATGCAAAATGATACGATTTCGTGTATAAATAAAGATTGATGATGATGATGATGAAAGGAGAGGGTACAGGTTTTTGTTGATAACTCTAACAGATGGTTGTACTTTCGTCAGCTTCAAGTAAATCTAGCAGTGTTGTACAACAGTGTCCAGCAGTGTCACCTGTTCCTTCTGTGGAAGAGTTTTCAAAGTTGAGCAGAGAAGAAACTGCAAAGATGGGACCAAGACCAACTTTGGTTATCTGCCCACTGTCTGTGCTGAGCAACTGGCAGGTATTCATACTTTCTGTCGCCTTACCACCATGAGAAAACTGTGATGTGCAGTAAAGCCTGTCATTATCTCAGACCACCACTATGGAAAAATAAGCTTTGACACCTAGACAAAGATGTGGGTTATGTGGCAGCTCCCCCACAAACCAAAGTCTTTGAAAAGACTGCATATACTGTTTCTGGCTCATGTTGGTAGAAATAATTTTCCGCAAAAATGATTTCAGTGTTTTCTGAAGACCCTTCTGGATCCGTGTACTCAAAATAAGGGTTTATCTGAAGCTTAACAAAATGCAACGTTGCTCTTTCTTCAGTATCAGTTTGACACTCATGTCCGTGAGGGACTGGTGAATGTGTATACATACTACGGCTCTGAGCGCAAAAAGGACCAAAACTTGTTAGCGGAACGAGATGTTGTTCTGACCACCTACCAGACGTTATCTTCTGAATTCTCCAAGGTAATGTATTCTTTTTAGTAGCAGCACAATTGCAAAAGAAGTTCAGATTTGTCTTAGACAAGGTTGAAGTTATAATTAAAGGGTGGAAAAGAACTTCTGCTATCATCATCTTCCAGATAATTTTTTTTTAGTTGTGATCTTATACTTGTTCGAAAACCTCGCATATTTTCACTCCATTTCACAGAAAAAGTCTGCGCTTATAGGCACACTATGGCTCAGAGTTGTTCTCGATGAAGGGCATGTGATCAGGAACCCCAATGCCATGATGTCAAGGGCCGTCCATGCCCTGAAGAGTGAACGCCGATGGGTGATAACAGGCACACCAATCCAGAACTCCATGAAGGACATGTTCTCAATTATAAGCTTTCTGAAGCTGGAGCCTTTCACAGACAGACAGTGGTGGAGACGAACAATGGAGAGACCGATCAGTGAAGGTGATCAGAGTGGGTTGAGGTAAATGGAAAACGTGGAACGATTTATAGAGCTCGTTCGATGGTTTATGGATGCGAGTGAAGCCGAAAATAGGGCGGTAGCTTCCTGGTGTACTTCCCGAAAAAAATGACGTAGTACGCCCAACATCGATTACAGGGCTTGACACTAACGGAAGCCCATTAGCCACAGACTAGTAGAAATTCAGTTTTGGATGGTGGTTTTCGGTTTCCACTGGCCAGTTTGGCTAGTAAACGAACTGACATTGTCGTGGCATGTAAGATGTCACCAGCCACTTGGCTAGTGAGTTGAAAAGTTAGTGTCGAACCTGGATTATAAGGCTTTTGTTTAGTGAAAGTGCAGTCTCGTTGAAACGTTGAAAAAAAGGGAAGCCAAAGGATCAAATCAAACCACGAAAGGTTTATTTTGGTCTCTGAGCATCAACTGTCTGGGGAAATTTACCCGTTACCTCGATATCTTGCTCTCGAGCCAGCTTTTTCTGACGGTTGTTGAAACATATGGGCGCGTGGGCTTCGGATCATACGTAGAAGTACCAACACTAAAGCGATCTCGGGAGATCAGTCAGAAACGGTGTTCACGTGCGTAGGGTATGGGATTGACGTTGTTATGGTCTTGCCTTGTTTCCTTAATCTGGGCCATCTGCAAAAATTTCCTCTCCTTTGTAAGCTGTTACTTGCAGTCCAGTGAAAGTCCTGTGTAGATTGTTTCAGGGCGTATCAGAACGTCTGAAAGTGCACAGTCGAAAATCCCTATTAACTCAGTTGTTCTTTGGTGAAAGCCGATTGCAGTCACTAATGGGAAGTATTGCATTGAGGCGCACTAAGACGCAAGAAGTGAATGGAAAACCGCTGGTGGAGTTGCCGGAAAGACAAGTGTTTGTGCAGCCTGTGGAGTTATCACTTGAGGAGAGAAAGCTGTACGATTCCATGGCTAGAGAGGGGAAACTTGTTATTGGCAAGTAAGTGGCTTGAAAATGCTTGACTTTTCGAAGATGGCTAATCATTTTTGAACGTAATTAAACTGTGTATTTGCGTGCTACTAAAGGCGGCGAGTGGGTTAAGATTCGCGATGGTTGTTAACATCCCACCTCCTATAGTTATCCAGCAATGCCAAAACAACTTTTCTCCACTGGTGCTCTCAGTTAGCGTTTGATCGCAGAGGCGAGTTAAAGCGAAATCTTCACTATCATGATGTGTTTCTAGATATTTCAAGACTGGAAATGTTCTTCAGAATTATGCTGATGTTTTGGCGATTCTCATGCGGCTCAGACAGCTTTGTTGTCACCCTAAGCTTTGTGCTACAGCGCAGGCTTTGGCCTCAAATGAAAGTAAGCACCGTGATTCTCTAGTGTTCTTAAATTAGTATCTTGAACCAGAAACCTCGTTTATTTTCCTTGCAGTATTTAGATTCTGTGAAATGGAGATCAGTGCATGAGTACTTATGTGCGCTGGTAAGAAGCACCGGTGAACCATCGTTGGTTTCAGTATTTCTCTTCATGAATGCAGGAAGGCAAAGACTCCATGCTACACTGACTCGCTTGCCCGCCCGCCGTTTTCTTTAAGATTAATCACTTAACCCTGAAGAATGACAAGGATCTTATTTTTCCTTACAATACAATACAAAGACTTTATTTAAACACGATAATTGTTAAAGCGACTACACGCTTGTGGGGTCGTGCGTAAAATGGAATAAAATGAAATGTAGTAAAATAAAATAATTAAAGTAGCCTATCAAAATTAGAAGATCTAAAAATATTTAAAATTGGGATCCTTAAAGTTCACTGTCTGTGGAGAAATAGAATTAAAGTTCAAATTTAAAAGTGCCTTTGATTTGTAGGCTAACGAGGAGAGCTGTTTAATGGTTATATTTCTTAAATTTGATTCTTGGAGAAGTGTGTTAAAAAACGATATCAGTATCACTGCTGCGCTA
Organism: Stylophora pistillata; assembly: GCF_964205215.1. Lineage (NCBI taxonomy): Eukaryota > Metazoa > Cnidaria > Anthozoa > Scleractinia > Pocilloporidae > Stylophora > Stylophora pistillata. The sequence goes on from NC_142525.1 coordinate 33,657,846, forward strand.
AACATGGTCATGACAATAAAGAGGATCGCAAACTACGGAAGCTCATGCATGACTATCAAACAAATTTTCCTTGTCAGTACCTTAGGAAATGTATAAAGAAGCTCTTGATTGTGAAAGTGTCGTGTGATCGTCCGGGTGAGTGTAGTCCTGAGAAGGACTGTTGTCGGTGGTAGTGACTGACGTTTCGACAACCTGTGCGGAAGTCATCATCAGAGTCAAGTGAATAGTTGTTGTCAGTTGAATGTTCTTATTTCAGTTCGTGTAAAATGATTGGTCAGCTGGAATGATTGGTTCTTATTTCAGTTCGTGTAAAATGATTAGTCAGTTCGTGTAAAATGATTGGACTCTGGAAAGCAGGTTTACTAACTTAGAACAGACTCCCCTAAACAGGTGTCAACTACTACCAGCTCCATACAAACGACTCATTCACGGCATAAACATTACAAACGAACCGAACAGAACGACCTAACTTTACCAAAGGATCGAAACAGACCAGTTACGACCGACTTACGCCACTTGAGTCTTACAGCCAATAACATCACGGCGAAACTGACCAATCATTTTACACAAACTGAAATAAGAACATTCTACTGACAACAATCATTCGCTGGACTCTGATAATGACTTCCGCAGAGGTTGTCGAAACGTCAGTCACCACCACCGACAACGGTCCTTCTCAGGACTACACTCACCCGGACGATCACACGACACTTTCACATGTTACCCTCCGGGTTGAAATCATTTACTGCATTAAGCTCTTGATTGTTAAACAAATTCTCTTTGTCAGTACCTTATGAAAAGGTAGAAAGAAACTCTTGATTGTTAAACAAATTCTCCTTGTCAGTACCTTAGGAAATGTATAAAGAGCAGTATAGAGAATAACCGTATTAATGTAAGGGTGGAAGGGCTGAGTGACCAGAAGTATTGCTGCTCCTCGTGGATGAGATACTAGAACATTGCAGGACACCCCCCCTTCCCCCTTCCCCCTTCCCCTACCCCCTTCCCCATTCCTCCTTCCCCCTTCCCTTTTCCCCTTCCCTCCTCCCCTTCCCCCTTCCCCCCCCCCCCCCACCAGCATTCTACCAGTTTCCCTTACAATCCTCTGATACCCCTTCATTACTCTCAGGAGAGTTATGCACTGCTATAGTTGCAGCTTTTCTAATCATTCTAACTAATTTGTTGCATCTTCAAGGCTGCTTCACACCGGAGGAACTACGCCAGAAGCTGGTATCCACTCTTGTCACTCTCCTGAGTTCAGGAGCTGACGAGGAGTGTCCGGTGTGTCTGGACTCACTTTCTACCCCAGTTATAACCCACTGTACCCATGTCTTCTGCCGGAGGTGCATAGAAGATGTGATCAAGACGACCTCTGGGAACCCTCGTTGTCCTCTTTGCCGCGGAAGCATTAGCCTGGATGTGTTGGTGGAGGTTCCACTGGAGACAGAGCATACGGATGAAATTGACGGGTCTGAAGATTGGCACTCCAGTTCAAAGGTTTTCCCAACATCATTTGCCTAGCTTGTTCGCACGAGAAGGCTGAAGAAGGGCTGAGATGGGTTTTTTTTTTCATCGTTTTCACAAGCCTTACCTTTGTGCCTGTTCATGAAAAAGGCGTTAATGACCTTGGTCATCTTGATCGAGCAAGCTTGGTCAGTAACGAATTTAGCGCAATCCTAAAAGATCATGCTTACGAATTACAAATTATAAGTTGCTACTCTACCTTTAACTTTTAACCAGACCCACGGTTTAAGTTTTTTGCGAATCTGTTGCTGTATAAGTTGTCGGGAACTTTTCTGTCACGGAAGAGGGCAAAACATACAACAGAATTGAACTTGATTTGTCTGGCCAACTCTCGTACCTTTTTAAATGGTGTGTTTGTTTATTTTCAGATTGACACACTGATGTCTCTCCTAACAAAGCTCAGAAAAGAAGATCCCTCAGTGAAAAGTCTGGTAATCTCCCAATTCACGTCCCTGTTGAACATTGTCGAGACGCCACTGAAAGCAGAAGGGTTTAACTTTGTTCGATTGGATGGCAAGATGTCGCTGAAGAAACGAGCTGAAGTTATAGAATTGTTTGATGACAGAGGTCCTGACTCGCCTACAGTGATGCTGCTGTCGTTGAAGGCCGGCGGTGTTGGACTAAACCTCACTGCAGCTTCCAGAGTTTTCCTTCTTGACCCAGTATGTTGAACCCTTTATCTCAGGATTTGATCAGTACTTCTCCCTTCTTGCTGCTATAGGGTATTTAGTAAATTAGTGAAGGGAATTTGATGTTTTGTCAGTGTAACACTCCCCAGCTGATAACTTTGTGTGTTCATATCACCTGTTTGTTAAAGAATGTTTTTGAGACGAATGTCAATACTGAGAATTCTCTTTTCTATTCCTGGCACTCCCCACGTACTTGAATACCTAACCAGGTTGAAGTGTTATCATTGTTGTACAGGCTTGGAATCCTGCAGCTGAGGATCAGTGTTTTGACAGATGCCACAGGCTGGGACAGACCAGGGATGTTATAGTGACCAAGGTAATAAAAGATTATGTGTTGTTGGTCAGTTACTCAGTGGGGTAATGCCAGGCACTAAGATAGTCTGTCAGTCTGTCTTTCAGTTCAGTTAGTTACTCTGATTCAGAAATCCACCACATGCGAGGTTCTTTCCTAAGAGATGAATAACTGAAAAAGCAGTCTTTTCTTTTTTCGTGAAGCCAAGCTGGAGAATGGTGAACCAAGCGAGATTATGGGGTGAGAGAGCGAGCTAAGTATGCGACGAGAGGGTGGGAGACTGCCTCGTACATAATCCGACGCAATCATTTGGGAATTGTTAAATTAATCCTGCAGGAAATTGGAGGGCGCACGGAGTAAGGAGAAGGGGAGAAGGGGCTGTATTGAATCTTTTACCTTTCATCTTCTGCCACTTGCACTCTGCGCTCGTCTCTGAGCGTCTCAATTTTGTCTGCTTTCCCCGCACTCTTATCTCATGCTCCCCGCCGTGTTCACCCCATTCAGCTTGGAAAGCTTCTAGAGAAGGCGAATCAAAGGAACCGCTCCCCATACTATTTCAACGCTTTTCATCTATGCTTTCGAGCAATTTCCTCTTTGCTAGAAAGAAACAGAAAAGACTACCACACAGGCTCGTGATTAGGTGGTTTCCATGATGTTGTCCATATTGTGACAAAATGTTAACTGGTCTGAATGAAAACCATCTGACTCACTATCTTTCGTTTATGTCTTCAAGTTCGTTGTTAAAGATTCTGTGGAAGAACGTATGCTCGAACTTCAGAAGAAAAAGAGGGAATTGATGGCAGGAGCATTTAATACCAAATCAACTGCAGAAGATAGACGCCACCAGAGAATACAAGAAGTTAGAACCTTGATGGACTTCTAGACTTGACCAGGTCTTTTAAGATAATTAATGTCTCTCAACTTCATTACGGTCTTTATCATATAAGGGGCAAAATTATTGAATTGTGATTGGTCAAAACAGAGGGCATTTCTTCTTAATTTTTTGTAATTGCCCCGGGAAAAATTACTTGAAAATGATTGGCTGAAAATCGCTTAGCAACGGCTGCCAAGGTAAAGAAATTTCTGTTTGTTTTGTAAGAATGGCGTCCCGTTTTGCGCGAGATCAGTAAGAAAACATTTTGCCCCTTATATTATAAACAAGTAATCACATGGTTCCTCGTAAAATTAAGGATTAATATCACTTGTGTTTTCGGAAGTTGCTGATCTTGCCCGAGTCGCGCAGCGACTCGGGCAATTTCAGCAACTTCCGAAAACACAAGTGATATCAATCCTTAATTTTACTCGGCCCCATGCGATTACTTATACTAATTTACTGGTTTACACCTGTGACACAAAGAAAAACCGCGCGGATGTAAAGAGTTAAAGAAAACATTTTCTCCCTTTTGACACACGCCTTGGTAATTTTGTTCTGTTGTTCGCGGCTGGCGACATCGAAAGCATCATTGTTAAGTATTCTGTAACTTTGCTTGAACTCTACCCAGATTTGAACCGACTAGGGAGTCACCTCAACTGCCGGATGTGGGAAGAATCGTGCTTGTGTTGTCTGAGCAGTACACGTGAACATATTCTTTTTACTACTCCTTCGTGTGAGACTGAACTTTTCAAGGGCGAATTAAGATAAAATTTTCAGGGACGGATTTGCGTAGCTTTTTTGATTGGGGTTCAAAAATTTGGATCTCGAAGTTACTGTTGAAACTCTCTTTCGGGAATAAACTGGCGTGTAGCCTTACTGACGGATAATATTTCGTTGGATCTTCAGCTTGTTCTTGTTAAATTTTAAAGGGAACGAGAAATAGTATTTTGCTTCCGAATCATGATCTTTGCTACTGGTATGGAGTTTTCAGTGGAAGTATATTTTATTATCTCCACGTAAGCATGCCTTTACAAATGCTTCTACATTTATTTTTTCAACTACTATTTTCAGACATCCAAGTTCTTTCCGAGAAACCATGAATTGTAAATCATGTTTTGTGAAACTGAAACTCGCAGAGGCCGGAAGTAACTTCGCTTTTGGTTAGTTTCAACATGGACATGAACTAAGTGTTTTCCACGGAGTCGAGGAACTAGCTTTGAAAGTCAGTCATATCAAAGGTTCGCGTCTTTTCTTTCATCAAAAGAGTATAGATTCAAAACTTGACTACCCTGAGAGATACAGAGGTAGTTATGCTTGGATATATTGTCCCCTTTTTGGTCCTTACGGATAAAAATACGAATCACAAATAAAACCATTGTAAATGCCACACAGCCACAGTTTTTAGACTCTATGTATCGTTTGTTTTATCATGGGCCTAAAATATATTTAACCATATCAGAGTCTATATCGTCATAAAAAGGAAAAAGTATATATTTACGGCGCTGAAAAGATCTGATCCAAAACACTATCAACTCAATCGTTTCGACTCACCAGTAGCTTTCGGTAACGCTCTGTAGATATTTGCGTAACCAATTCCAGCGTTGTCTTCGTTGATTGAGAGCCGTGATTCGTGGGCATTGACAGCAAAAACAGCGAAATCCATTTGTAGTCCGGGAATAACTGTCCCGTACATCTCTGACATTTCACACAGCCGAAAATTTCGCTTACCTACAGCAAACCGCATCTTTGCATCGTTTTGCACAGTAAGTAGCAAGGATTATCGCAGTTAAAAAGATAGATGTTGGTCGGCTTTCCTTTCATATCCATGGCACTTTTCTTTCAAATAATTTCACCAACGAACAGGAAAGCAAACCTTTCTCGAACACAGCCACACAACTTGTCGTTCCCCGGAGACGATTTCCCAGAATATCGTGTTACCCCCATTTGTAACCGAACCTTTTTGCTGACGTGTACGGCAACAGCATATAAATACTGTTTATTTTTTACTTCTAATCCCTAATTGAAACTAGCGGCTATAGATAAATATCGATATTTTATTTTAAGTGCATTCAAATACTTGCAGCTGAAAAGGTAAAAGTGGAGAAGAATTTAACTTTTGTCTTTTTTCTTGAAACGGTTTCATTAGCCTTCTCGCGAGCAAAACAACACGCTCACCGAAGAATAAAGATTTCAGTCAAATGTATCAAAAAACGTCAGACACAAGATCAACGACAATTTTTAAACGAGAGGAAGCTTACAGCAATTGAAAGCTACGATTTCTCAAGATAAATAAATATAAGATAAATAATCAAACAAATACACATATGTATATGTGCACGATCCTTCGCAGTAAAGCACTATTTAAGCAATAGTGAAAATCAGACCGATTGCTCAATTGGTAGAGCGCTGCACTAGTATCGCAGAGGTCAGTGGTTCGAATCCCATACAGGCCTGAATTTTTGTCAGGTCTGATTTTCACTATTGCTTAAATAGTGCTTTACTGCGAAGGATCGTGCACATATACGTTTCATAACCGCAAATACACATATGTCTTTTGTTTAAAATGACTGTTAAACGGCCGCTATCTTGTCAATATTACACGCATGGACGAGGACGGTTAACAACATTAAAGCAGAGCGTGGAAAATGGAATAACAAGGCTAGCATCTGGTCTTTCTTATGACATCTGAGGTCTACTACTACTATTACTACTATTGCTACTACTACTACTATTACTACTACTACTATTACTACTACTACTACTACTATTACTATTAATGATGATGATGACGATAATAATAATAACCCGGAAATGTCTTTCACCCTCTCTTACCGGGATTTACTGGGAAGCATTCATTTACAGTAGCGGAGAGGGAAAGGGAGGGGGGGTGGGAGCAGGGGGAGAAGTTGGATGGACTTTACTCTAAAACAAACCTTGAGACATTTCGACAGTGTTCACGTTCCTTTTCATTTTCCCATTATTTCATACTTTAGTGTTTGTTTCTTCACTGGAAAATTAGGATTTCGGAACCTATGACTGAGATCTACAAACAAAACTTGGGAAAAGGAATACGATCTAAACTAATCTAAACCGTGATACCATGCAAAAGATTTTTAATACAAAATGCTAAAAATCTTGTTACCAAGGCACCCATCGTTAAAAAATCAGCTAACGATAAAAAAGTAAAATTTATAGTAGTTTATTGACAATGTGTTCATCGTACATGGCTCTTCACCTCCCGATTAGCTCAATTGGTTAGAGCGCTGGACTGTTGTGCGGGAGGTCGAGGTCGATGGTTTGAGCCCCGGCCGGACCAACACTCAAGGTCTTAAAATAACTGAGGAGAACGCGCTACCTTTCTATAATATCAAAAAATGGATAGAAATTCTAGTCTTCTCCGATAAGGACGAATAAACCGTCGGTCCCGTCTCCTGCATCTATTAATTTGTTCATTTGGTTAGGCAGGGAACGTTAAAGAACCCACTCACGAGATTACTGTGATGTGGTCTGGCCTGTTTACTGGGAATTGGGGGGAGGTTTTCTTCCATTGTTTGTAAACTGCTGATGCAGTCCGGCCAAAGTCCCCCGAAAAGTGTTGTGAGATATCAGACATTTGTAGCATTTGCAAGGCAGATGTTTATTCTACGACACATAATTGGAATACAGGTAAGCCTCGGGCGAATCGAACTCTACGGCTATCATAAATATAGGCAAATGACGACTGCTCGTTCGAATCCTGAAGAAAGGGAATACACAAATTCGTACGCTTTTTGGACATTCAAGCCAAAAGAAGTGAATGTATACAACTTTATAGGTAGGTAGGTAGATAAGTTTATATCTCACATTTTCACAGAAAATCTGAATTACAATGTGGTTACAATTTAACAAATATATAAAATTACATGCGTGGATAGGGACTAGGCTACAATGGGTTTAGAAATAAGATAATTAATTAATAATTAACATTTAACTATGTGGGTATGCAAATATATATAAAAAGAAACTCTTATTTGTTGAAGGCTAAAATAGTCCTTGGGAAAAAACTGCGGCGCAGTCTTTCGGTCCTGCATTTAGTCACTGAAGAATTGCTAGCGTTCCTCAATTGATACTGATGCACTTGCTTTCTTTCTTTCGGGAGACGTTTAAAAAGTGGCCCTCCTCTTGAGATATTTTCAAGAGTTTTAACACAAAGTTCACTACGTCTTTCAACTAATGTTCTTAAATTAAGGAATTGCAGAGCTTCTGGGTAAGATAAAGTAGATACTATGATTTTAAGAACACGCTTCTGTATTCGTTCTAGCTCTTGTGAAAGGTAGGATGGGAGGGCGTGGTGCCATATTACACAGCAATATTCAAGAACAGATCGTATCAGTGAGATATAGATAGTGGTTAAATCATTCATCTCCACACCCCCTGGACGGAGTACTCTGAGTATATGTAGGCGTTTAGAAATAATATGAAGAAGACTGTGTATGTCACTGAGTCTGCAGAATTCTACAGAATTCTACTCGATGATAGTAACAATGATCTGAACATTCAGTTTATAAATGGGGAGATGGTTGAGATGAATTACATCTTGAAAGATCAGTTCGTCGATAATAGTAGAGATACAAACATCTTTATTGCGGCGTTTACGACAAGCCATGCAAGGATGATGATGTATAGAGAATTTTTAAACCTCTCAGAGAGCAGGTTCTCGGTTTTGATACTGACAGCGTATGGTATGTTGAAAAGGATGGTGAGCAGAAGATGAAAACGGGAGATGGTCTTGGTGATGCGACTGATGAGTTAGATGGGCATCACATTACAGATTGGTAGGGATCCGGCCCAAAGTCATACAGCTACACAACAAGTGATGGTAAAATGGTGTGTAAAGTCAAGGGCTTCACCCTTAATCATGAGAACAGCCAATACATCAATGAAAAGACTATGAAGCAGATTATTGAAGGACAAAAACGCCGAATTACTATTGTAAATGAACAAGCGATAACTCGTGATCCGGCAACGAAACGGATAGTCAACTGATACCAAGAGAAAGACTTCCAACTGTGCTACGATAAGCGGGTAATGGTGAAGACCGAGTCCGGAATAGACACGTTACCTTATGGGTATTGAGTTAGGTTAAATATTGAGGTGAGCTATACCCACTACAGTACCAATATAAGCGCTTATATATTGAGGTGAGCTATACCCACTATAGTACCAATATAAGCGAATACATTCGCTTATATATTGAGGTGAGCTATACCCACTATAGTACCAATATAAGCGAATACATTCGCTTATATATTGAGGTGAGCTATACCCACTATAGTACCAATATAAGCGAATACATTCGCTTATATATTGAGGTGAGCTATACCCACTATAGTACCAATATAAGCGAATACATTCGCTTATATATTGAGGTGAGCTATACCCACTATAGTACCAATATAAGCGAATACATTCGCTTATATATTGAGGTGAGCTATACCCACTATAGTACCAATATAAGCGCACATATACACCTAAATATGAGGTGAGCTATAGTGAGTAACATATACTACTACCAAGGAAAATATTCTGAGGTCGCACACTGGAAGATACTCCATCGTTAGCTGTAGCAACAAATCTAACATTCGCAAGGTCTTAACATCCAATCCTTCGACAGGTGGCGAACAACTGTTTCAGACGGCTGCCATCTGCGATCCCAGACCTTCACATCCTCTTCTTCATAAGAGATTCTTCCAAATCGCATCATGGTGTCCAGCAGAACGGTACCTTCCAGATAGCACGGTGGGGCATCAACAGGTCCTCGTCTTCTGAGCCCTAAGTTTTTTTTTTTTAAAAAAAAAGTTGGTTAGGAGCTATTAATTCTTTAGGAAATTACCTGCAGGTCTTAACGGTAAGCACCATACTAGGACTTGTAACTTGGTTTATAGCAAACGTTTGCGTGTATGAACCACTTTAAGTAAAAAAGAAAGTTATAATGAAATTGGAAAAACGAGTTTGTTCGTTTATCTGACGCTGATACTTGCGTTCAAAATGACTATTCTTGGTGTTGAAAAATGAGAGGAAACTTAAAATCTCTGAACCAGTTTGAAAGAGTATAAACATCTCTATTAATAAACTTTGACAGCACGAGTACTTTTGAACCGTTGGCTGATCCACTCAGAAAAAAATTTACCACAAAACTCGATTCTTTTGCACTTACCTCTTTCTTCTATTTCTTGAAATCGGCAGTATCTATCTTGATGGGGTTCCTTATCATCATCGATCCCCTACAGTGTTACAAAAAGAATGAAGAGAACGGTGAATAAATAAGAAAGAAATAAAATGAAGATAAAAAGGAAAGAAGAGGAATAATGCAGACGAAAAGATAGAGAAAGCTGATTGCCCAGTTGAGAAGCTGATATTGATGAAACAAACACAAAAAAGGCAAAGAAATAAAAACCAAACAAAAGAACCAAATATAGATTAAAGCAATTAAGATATCTGGGTATCGAATTCGCCGTTCGCATGATAATAATGAAAGGGAAGGAAGTAAGTCTGATGGTTCTACTATGCGTGTGCCTCTTGATAGGAAGAATTGGTAGCAGTTGAGATTGATTTTTTTTTTTGCTAGATTTGACACATAAAATATCCTCATCATAGATACGGCAAAATACTTAGCTTTAACTAAATGGATTTGCTTCGAGTACTTTACTAACAACATATTGGGATGTACAACTTGTGACGCTTGCGACAAACGAGATCGAAACTTCGAGGGGTGTCGCTAAGGCGCGCTAATGGTAAGTATAAACGGGACTATCTTATGGGTCGTTTCGTACTTCAAGTACCAATAACCACAGAAAACCAAGGTTGACGGTCAACGGTGATTTATTGGTGATCAACGATACACGAACCACGGAAGACGATACACGATCACGATTGTAAACTGAAAAAACAATGCAACGAATTCCTATCAATTTATTTGAAATGTTACGTAACTCACGATCAAAAACGCTTAAAGCAATTAACCTGCCTCCGTCGATAACGCGATCAAAAATAACAATAATCAACAGGAATTCACGAAAATCATAATAATCTACATCAAAATAACTCGAGATTTAAAAATCGATCACAAGATTAACAATGTGGGCGTTCCTAGCTTAGCGTCTCATTCTTTAATCCACTCCCTTTTAGATTAAAAACAATAAATTGTACTACTGTACGACTCTGTACGTTAGGGTGCTACCACCCAAAATAAGAAAACTAAACAAAAGAGTAAACTAACAAAATTACTGACATATCGGTCCCGCTTGTGCCAAAGGTTAGGAACCAAAAAACGACGAATCGAACGAATAGACAAATGGACAAGGCGAAATACAATCACACACTGGCTAAAGGGACGCTAAACGAGCCTTTTATACTCGCGTGGAGACACTAAAGTATCTGATTACTAACCAATAGAAAATAGGCAACAACGTAACCACATCCGTAACGAAAATAATCCGGAACAAAGAAATCGAATTCGACTTAGGCTAAATGAATCGTTTGTACTATCCTTACAGTCAAACTAAGTGAAGCGTACCCCTCAGGATTACATTAATGATTTGATTATTTGAATATTGAACCCGCTAATCGTTTCAGGAGCACAATGACGAATTGAATATTTGAACATGGAACCCGATAACCGTTTCAAGAATGCAATAATGGATTGATTATTTGAATATTGAACCCGAAAGCAGTATTCGTTTTGAAAAGGCGCGGATCATTGTTCAAATCAGAAGTCCATTTCTGATTGGATTTTGCGAACACGTGATGATGGATCGGAACTATTTCAACATGGCGTCAGACATGGCGGGAAAGGCGAGTTCGAGTGTTATGTAGAGCTTCTTCTAAATGTTGAAAATGGAATATTATCGAGAGCTTTTTTCGCCTATTTACATCTTGACGAACTTGTAGAAATTCTTGTGTGTATTCATCGTCGAAAAAAATAATTTACGAGCGAGCCCATCGCAAGACTTTTTTTGTTTCGTTAATATTTGTGATCGACTGTTTTCGCAGTGTTTTTACAGTGCAGTTTGTTCATTTTCAGGATTCCTCGTCAAATAGAACAATCTTATTGGACTTCAGAAATGGACTTCTAATTTGAACAATGATCCGCGCCTTTTCAAAACGAATACTGCTTTCGGGTTCAATATTCAAATAATCAATCCATTTTTGCATTCGTGAAACGGCTAGCGGGTTCAATAATCAAATTATCAATTCATTATTGCATTCTTGAAACGACTGGCGGGTTCAATATCCAAATGATCTATTCATTAATGTAATCTTGAGGGGTACGCCTCACTTAGTTTGACCGTAACCGACACAGCCCGCTCAGCCAAATTAACCAGGGGTAGTAGGACTCTGTACTTTTTTAATTCTCTTCCAAATTAAAGGAGTTGACTTCTACTACAACGATGCTTCTTTTCTCCCTCTCTCTCTATGCTCTAGCGAGAAGTACCGACGTAGTAGGAAAACAGTAGACATGTTTGGGTTAGCTGACTGTGAGAGTTTCTATAGTGTATCCGTTCATTTTGCGAAAGGGGGGAAACTGGGTGGCCGTCACCGAAGTACTCGGCGAGCGCCAAGGAACCAATTAAACGCTAACAGTGGAGCTGCGCACAAGAATGGCGCACGCAAACAGGGACTTTACTGTGGATAAAACTCAAGGTCAGCTTTACCAACGCAAACACGACCACATATGAAACTAATTATTACCGACCAAAACAAGCGATTACAATGTCTAACACGGTAATAAGGAAATCCGCGAACTGAGCCTAGTTCAAGTACACACCAAAAATACAAGATGAAAACCATAAATCTACTAAAACAACACGTAGGCGCAAAAGGCAAGGCTTAAAAAAACAAAATGCTTAACTGAAAAAGTCTGAAAATGACAACTTACAATTTACCTCACAAAAAACGTTCTCCCGCCGAGAACAAAATGTTGCAGTTTGCAAATTAGTAGAAATTAAGCCTAGACCATACCTCCTTTAAACTATCAGTGGTTTCAGAAACAGCAGGTGTTAATTTTGGCACATAATAGAATTTCTGGCGTTTGAGTGCCAACGAATAAGCCGGAAATTAAATATTTCTGCGGCACGAGAGCAACAGGACAAGGGCCTGGGCCCTTGAGTAGAGATGCATTATGGGTATAGTGATACGAGTATTAAAGCTTGTGATTGCACGTGGGCAATCATTCTAGGCCGACACCTCAGCTATTGCTAAGTTTATTCGCGAAGGAACAATCTCAGGTTGAGCAAATCGTCAATGCCGCTATAACTAAGAACAACGAGACTCTTCTCGGCTCAATGAGGTCAATCCTCGACAGTTCCCTTTCCGACATTAAGAGGGCTAACTCTGACACTGCTGACTCGCATCTTCGTGAAATTAAGAAATTGAAGTTCGAAGAACCCCGCCGATTCAAGAAGAAGGCCAATGAAGATCAGTACAGATTCAACTCGAAACTGACGAACGTTCTAGATGAGGCGAAATCTTCGTGTTCTACGCAAAACCTGGACAAGGTCAAAGAGTCGCTAGAGAAAGGTGAGAACTTGTTAGCGGAAAGGCAGAAACATATCCTTTTAGCGGACAAATCAGATTATGGCCGGATGGTAATACAAGAATATAAAAAGAACGATCTTGCCGACGATTCCGACGATGAAAAGAAGATTATTAGAGCAGAAGCGAGAGCGAGAACCAGGCAGATTTCACAGAAAGCCAAGTCAAGAATGACTGCTTCAAGACGGGAGTTTCCTAAAAGCGAACCATTCGCGGCTGTTTCTAATACTGATTTCAGTTCTGCTTTGAGGCCGATTCCAACCATCGATGCCCAATTTAGAAATCAAACGAAGCCGGGATCTTGTTTCGCTTGTAATAAGCTAGGCCACTGGAGAGCGCAATGCCCGCTGTTAGCTGCCAAGTCCCGTGCAGGTCAATGACTAGCCGACCCCGAGGATGAACAAGATCAAGGTGTAGTTGTTTCTAATTTTTGCAACGTTTTTCCTAGTTCTTTAGGCGGCGCAGGCAATGGTCTTGAGGACGATCTTATTGATTCAGATTACTCACCGTTGTTTGTCACTGTTAAGTCTTTGACAACGAGTGAATTTGATTCATGCCAGTCTAAAGTTTGCTCGGTTCGCGTGAATTTAGCAAAGTGTTATCAAGAATGGGCGAAAGTTGGTGCTTCAGGCTTTATTTTGAGTGTTATATGTGATGGGTACAAAATTCCTTTCATTGAATTTCCATCCCCCAAAGTCTGCCCAAACAATGGTTCAGCCCTGAAGGAAAAAGAGTCTGTTTCCGAGGCTATTTCTGATGTTCTTGGGAACAGATGTGTGGAGGTTCTCGATTACCCTCCTGCCATAATTAATCCACTTTCAGTTTCTATTCAGTCTTCAGGCAAGAAAAGGTAAATTTTAGATTTGAGACATGTTAATCTGTATATTTTCAAACAGAAATTTAAGTGTGAAGATCTTAAAGTGGCTCTCAAGCTTTTGTCTAAAGGATTTTATTTGTTTAAGTTTGATCTTAAGTCTGGTTATCATCATGTAGAAATTTTTCCAGACCAGAAAGTTTTTGGCGTTTGCCTGGGATTTCGGCGACGGAGTATTTAAATATTTCCAATTTGCAGTATTACCTTTTGGTTTGTCATCTGATTCCTATTTGTTTACCAAATTGTTACGTCCGGTTATTACCTCATGGAGGTAATAAGGAGGTGTAAGGGCATACCTATGGTAATTTTTCTTGACGACGGTTTGGGAGGTGGCGCTGGCATAATGAAAGCTAAGATTAATAGTTTGACGGTTCATGCTGATTTGTTAAAATTTGGCTTTGTTATTAATGAAGAGAAGTCCATATGGGAGCCAGTGCAGATTATTACCTGGCTCGGTACTGTCTTGGACACTAATCAAGGTTTTATTTCTGTTACCGAACAGAGAATTTCAAAGTTGAAGGCGAATATTTATTCTGTCCTCAAGGGAGACCTATGGTTGTGAATGTGAGAAATTTGGCAACTGTTGTAGGCCAGATTGTATCATTAACGCCTTGTGTGGGCAGTGTGACAAGAATCATGACTAGATCATTATATGCTGTTGTAAATACGAAAGTGTCGTGGAATTCTACTGTGGAATTGACTAAGAAGGCTAATAACGAATTAATGTTTTGGAGTCAGAATGTCGACTCTCTTAATCGCCGTTGTCCTTGGCTGGCTTTGTCTCAGCCAGCTAAATTAGTTTACTCGAATGCTTCTGAATACGCTTGTGGATCCTTCATTCATAGTGAAGGCAAAATTTTTCAACAAAATTGGTCTACTATTGAAAGCAATAACAGCTCCACATGGAGGGAGCTTAAAGCTGTAGAGTTAGCTTTGATCAGTTTTGCTCCTAGTCTTTTAGGTAAGCAGGTTGCATGGTTTACCGATAACACGAATGTTGTTAGCATCGTTCATTCTGGCAGTAAGGTTACAGAGCTTCAGGGTTTAGCGCTTCGTATTTTTCACGTTTGCGTCAGTTAAGGAATTTCACTCGAGATGAAGTGGATTCCCAGGGATTTTAATTCCTTCGCTGACCATTCAAGTGGGATTATTGATTTTGATGATTATCCAATTTAATGATGATGTTTTCCAAATTTTGGATGTTCGATGGGGACCGCATACCATTGACAGATTCGCATGTAGTTATAATGCTAAGCTTTCCCGCTTCAATTCCAGATTTTACCAGCCAGGTACTGAGGCTGTGGATGTTTTTTTTACAAGACTGGGAGTTTGAAAACAATTAGTTACTCCCTCCAATTTCGCAAATTGCGAGAGTGGTTGATCATTTGAAGTTGTGTAATGCAGAGGGTACACTTGTTATTCCTATGTGGAAGTCTTCGTATTTTTGGATATTACTGTGTAATGATGGAAGACACTGGAACTCGTTTGTTCATGAGTGGGTTGTGCTGCCCAAATTTAAGCAACTCTTTGTGAGAGGTAAAGCTAAGAATGACATGTTTGGTGCAAAAGAGTTGTCTTTTGCAGTTGTCGCACTGCATATTAGTTTCAAGTTGTCTGAGAGGAGAAATCAAGAAGGATTTTGCACTCTTGACAGTGGCTGTTGTTCTAGAAGTCGCAACAGCTAGCGTCTTTTGTACACAGTTAGTTGGAGTCTTTTGTACACAGTTAGTTGGAGTCTTTTGCTACTCCACGGTCTGAATTCACGTTTGCCATTATTTGTTTATTATTTGCAGGAGTTCCTCGGAATTCTATTAAATGGGAGCAGCTTTATTTTCAGATTTATTGATTTCATATTGCTTCTGATTTCTCCTTTGTTTTGTGTTTTCTTTTTCTGTATAGAGATTTTCCAAGAGGGCCTCTGGAAAGATACTTCGTTTAAGGATCCAGATTTACAGTCCCTTAGCTCCAGGCTCCAGACGACCATTTTGTTAGCGAGGGCTCCTGGGACGGTAAACATGTATGACAGAGCCTTTAGAAAGTGGAAGGAATTCGCCTTGCGCAAGCAGAAGCTATCGTATTTCCCTGCTAATCCTATGCACGTTGCTGTTTATTTACAACATGTTTTAGAATCCACCAGATCGAGTGCCTCTGTTGATACTGCTTTTTATAGTATCCAGTGGGCTCTCGAGTCAGCGAGTCTTGTATCCCCAACGGATAACCTTTTAGTTAACAGGGTGCGGGATGCCGCCAAGAGAATTTTAGGCACTAAAAGGGGTAATAGAAAAGAACTTCTTTCCATCGAAATTCTCAAGGATATAATCGATGGTTCTGATTTGTCCAATACCCTTCAACTTAGAAATGTATGTCTTTATGTGCTTTGTTATGCAGGATGTTTTAGGTCGGAGGAAGTCACAAGAATAAGAGGAAATCATATTCAGTTTCTTGAAGACCACATGATAATTAAGGTTGAGAAGAGTAAAACTGATCAGCTTAGGCAAGGAGATGAAGCTGTTATCGCGAGTTCAGGGGGCAGCGCTTGTCCAGTTTCCATTCTTCAACAGTATTTGAGTAGGTTGAACACTGATCCTCATTCGGATGAGTTAATTTTCAGGCAGTTGGTCAAGACCAAGTCGTCTTATAAGATGGTTAACAAAGACAAGCCAATTAGTTATTCTACCTTCAGAGATCATTTATCAAAGAGTTTACGTAGTGTAGTAACTGACCCTTCCGTTTATGGCACCCACTCGTTTAGGTCAGGTGGGGCTTCCAAGGCTGCCAATAGTGGAGTGGGTGATCGCGTTTTTCAGAGGCATGGGCGATGGAAGAGTGATTCAGCCAAGGACGGCTATGTTGAAGATGATATTGCATCTAGAATTTCAGTCTCTAAATCCTCAGGCTTTTAGCTCCTAGGCAATTGTCTACTTCTTCAAGCCCTTTCTTTGGCTTCTATGTGTTTCTTCATTATTGTACGCCGGCTGGTGCTCGGCCGAAACATGCAAAATAAACCTAATGGTTCACTATATTAGTGTCTGTTGAGTAGTGTAGCTGAAATATGGAATTTCTGGCGTTTGAGTGCCAACGAATAAGCCGGAAATTAAATATTTCTGCGGCACGAGAGCAACAGGACAAGGGCCTGGGCCCTTGAGTATAGATGCATTATGGGTATAGTCATACGAGTATTAAAGCTTGTGATTGCACTTGGGCAATCATTCTAGGCCGACACCTTCTCAGCTATTGCTAGGTTTATTAATTTTTTTTGTAAGTATGCATATAGCCTAGTAGGAAGGTTACGTGAGCTTGGGCCTGGTTCCTACCCAGATTTCCTGTCTCTTTTTCCCTACGGGGTTTTTTATGGCAGGTTTTTTCTGGCCGCCGTTCTAACCACGATGTTTGCTAGTGGTTGCTAAGCTCTCGGTATGTCTTTTTGTCGTGTGCTTTGATAACGATTACCGAGAATGCAACGGTTTTCTATATGTGTTTCTTCATTATTGTACGCTGGTGCTCGGCCGAAACATGCAAAATAAACCTAATGGTTCACTATATTAGTGTCTGTTTAGTAGTGTAGCTGAAATCTGAAACTTCTCTCCTTTCTTATTTGGGTTGAGGTACTGCTCTAATGCCTCCTCATGAATTTCCCTGTGCCCTTCATTCCAAGAAAAAATGAAGCTTTTAATTTTCTTCCATCGAGATACTCCTCATCAAACTGTGACGCCACTTTCCTTCGTGCCCAGCGTGAGATAACAAACTGTTCTTTTTCATCGTCTCTAAAACTATCGTCGCCACCGATGACGATCAATCCTTTGTCTCCTTCAAGTACAAGACACACTGTTACATATTACGCCTTAACACAAGGGACAGGCTTTTACTGCCTGTTTGACAAGTTACAAGTTATTATTCTCGGTGTCTATATTATTCGAGGAATTTTTTGACGTCTGTAGACGTGTGCAATACAGGGAGAAAGTTTCTTGTTTTCGAGAGCTTCAACTGTCATGGAAGTCCATTAACAAACCAAAAACTCGCAAGAAGATACAACTGTACCATTACGTCCCTCATACACTTCCGCTTTAATTTTAGTCCGTGTTAAAAATCTCAACGAATCTGTGTTTGGAAGATTATTTTGAATTATTTTAGAGACGTATATTCCTTGATAATTAAGATTCATGAATAGGACTCATTCGCTGTACTTTTAATAACACAAATTTTCATAACAGATCAGTACGCTAAACGTTAAACAATTTCTTTTATTTTCTTTCAAAAGTATGAAGTCCGGGGGCATAGAGCAAAAAGCGGAGAGGTCATAACAATTATTATACTCGTGATAGTAAGGAGCCAAATCTCAAATAATAACTAGTCACAACGGAAAGTGGTTATTCTCGCTTAATTAATTTTATTGTGGTAAGAGAAAAGTATTCCTGACAGGAAAAACGAAAATGGCTCACGTTCTTCTCGAGAATCATACGACATGGAAAAAAAAAAAAAATAAAAGCGACTCGCAATGTCTTAATGGCCCGTGGTGTTCTAGAGAGCAAATGTTCTTACGCATCACGATGGACTTTGATCTAGTAATATGTCATCTCGCCTAAGCTAAAAAAAAAAAAATGTACACTGCTGTGTAAAATTAGAGTCGTTGTAATTCAAAGCACTTCCAAGCTGGTTAATTCACCATCAGTAATGGCCAAGGATTTAAAATGTCTCTCCACGTTTGAAAGAACATGGATTTCAAGAATTTGTTTTAAATTAAATCCAAGCCAGCAGGATTACATGCACGAGAGTATGAGGCTATGTAAGAAGCGCTAATGCCACTGCTATCTAAACTTCCTCCTTACGCCCGATGACTTATGAATTTCATCCCTTTTGCACGTAAACCTTTAACAACAGATAAGTAATTTACCCCCTAAAATTAATAAGTACGTTACCAGTACACAAATACTAAGACAATCATTTTAATGTGTACATTGGACCCACCAGTCGCTCGCAGCAAAGCTCTGTAGACCTTCGCGTAGCCAATACTAGCGTTGTCTTCGTTGCTTGAGAGGCGAGATTCATGTGCATGGACCACAAGGACAGCATAATCCATCTGCAGCTGACGAATGATGTTTTCACACACATTCGATATTTCACGTAAGCGAAAGTTTCCCTTATCCACCAATATTTTGAGGTTAAGATCGTCTGCCATTTTTAGCAACAGGGTTTCTACTGAGTCCAACTTATAAGTGTCATCACAGTTAAAAAGATGGAACTTTATAGAAATTTCTGGGCCCGCCATTCTCCCACAGTTCTTACTTCAGGGAGCTTTTATTGTATGCGTCTTCGTTCGCTGGCCTCAAAACTTTATTTGCTGGAGAGAAGGTCTCATTTAGTACAAAGTTCATTCGTCTTTCTCGGAATTTCAAAATGTCACGCAATAACTTTCTTCATTTCTACGTTACTTCCGGTTTTGTCATCTAACATCTCGCCATCGAGCGCTTCTCATTTAGAACAACAAGAAAGGTCGAGAAATGTTTAGAAGCTAGCTAGAGGCTTGTGTGCCTGAATGGAATATAACTTTGTATCTCTCCGAGTCTCTCAGAGCAAACCTGTTGGCGGTATCTAATGCTACTTGTTGTGTTTTGGTTTTCGCGAGGAGATACTTCTGAGAAGCCACTAGCGCTTATTTTTATTTGGTTTATTTTTATTTGGTTTATTTTTATTTGGGTTCGAGTTAAAAACATCAAGCATCATCAAGGTATGTTAAGAGTTATTTACTCCAACTCAAAGTCTAAGGACATGCAACTGTAATAAAACATTGAAGATATCATGTAAAATCGTTGGTTTCACTTCCGAAATGACTTAGGGTAATGACTACAGTTGGAGACAAACGATTATACTAATTATTTGGTACGGGGTGATCGCCACCATGGATCACCTCAAACTCTCTTCAGTTATGGTAATAATAGTGTGACATGGATGATTTGAAATTTATTTTAGTTTTGCTAGATATCATTAGCTCTTTCCCATTTTAGTATATGTTATCTTAATCTTAGGGTAATTTTTGCAATTTAATTTTCAAGGGTTTTTTTTAGCCACGTGACAAAATAAAAAACAACAGCTATTGTTCGTGATTGGTAAAGATTTTTCACGCTTCTGAGAAATCGATCTGCAACGATCGATTCAATGATTCACGGAACGGTGATAAACATTTATTTCCAAAACACAAAACTCCCTCCCAAAGCGCTTGTGAATTTTTAAAAGCTACTGGAGAAAATGGAGAGAGAATCAATGAAGGGCTACTTGTTCAACTGTGACGGAACATGTAAACTAGAACAAGTAGAAGCACTTCTGTTTGAAATGGAAGAGAAGCACAACATGAAGGTCGATGTTGAAAAGTTATATTTTGGATTGAAAAGCATGTCTGAAATTTGCGACACAAAGATTCCTCTGTTAGAGATGGATTTTGCCGTTTTCGTGGTCCATGCAGACGAATCTCGGCTCTCGATCAACGAAGAAAACGCTGGAATTGGTTACGCCAAACTCTATAAAGCATTATTGAAAGCCACGGGTGAGTATTC